>NC_059500.1:36179329-36303439 GCF_018139145.2 Gymnogyps californianus | reverse complement strand
CTGTGCTAGGTCTCTGAGGACACTTGAGGTGTTGGAATGTGAATGCAAGCAGCAGAGGTGTGGAAAGGGGGTGCAGAAGTACTTGAGATGGGTGTGCAAATGTCATAGTTTCTTTCACTGGCATTAATTTGTTGAGAGTACAAATAGGATATGATGGTTCAGTCATCATTTAGAAACTGAACTTGCAACTCCCAACTTGGCAGGTTCAGAATCCCCGGCTGCCACTGCTCAGTTCAATCTCTCTTACTGTGCAAGTTTTTCTCATCTCTGTCTTCTTCAGTTTAACTACTTTCTCATATTATAGCAAAGATTTATACAGTCAAGATGCGTGAGACTTGCTGCATTCTCATTTATCTTATTAGATGTATCAGGTTAGTCTGGCATGGTGAAACTTTGGCCTAATAGTGTTTCATTTTTTCCCCATTTTCCATGCATCTTCACTAATTTAACTTCATTTTCACCTCAAAATGCAACATGTTGGTGAAGATGGGGTAATGGGCATATAGATTTTCAGGTTGCTTACCTCCCCTTCTAAGATATAGGTACCATACTTCATATTTTCAAGACATCTCACTGATAATGCACATTAATTTTTTTTAAATGCTTGCAGTTTTATTTAAGTTATTTTTCCACTGTAGACTTCTTAACACACTTTCCTTCTTTGCAGTGACTATGCAAAAGCGCTCAAGCCCTTCATAGAGACCCATTTGGAATAGATTTAAGATAGAAATCTCTTAATTATGGGCCTTATGCATAGTTACTGCTGCTATTTCAGTATATACAGACTATTCATACATTACATACATACTTGATTGTGTATGCATCCCTGCTTTCATACTGGAGTCACAGCAATTTACCACTTTCTAAAATTGATTAGGCTTATTGTGTGCTTTCCTTTTCTTTCAACTTTAGGATAAATACACCTGCTACCATGATAGTAATTTATTGAAAGTGATGGAGACACTTAAGATGTTGCAGCTGTACTTTCACTAGACATAAGTAGAAAATATTCACCAAAAAAGAGGCAAAAGATCATAACTCATATGTCAACTTATACTGAATATACTATGCCCAGCAGTTAGCTTTGCTGCCAGTACAAATCTGCTCACTCCTGCGCAGTTACACCAGGGCATTCTTGGCTTTATGAATTTTCCGGGAGTCCTTTAAAAAACAGACATTTAAGTTAAAAATATTTTGAAGATTCCTTAGAAAGAAAGATTATCCCATAAGAGCTTCTTACAAGGGACAGTTTCTTATTGAATACCGCTCCACTCTAATACAGAACCTTTCATCTGTCTTTGCCCCACTTTCAAGCTGTGTCCTCTAAATAAAAAAACCAAAACACATTGCAATGAATGGGAAGGGGAGGAAAAAAAACAGGTTCAGTGTTAGAACTAATCACTTCCTCAGTCAGACCTCATCAGTGTCCCAGATGAGTCTGAATCAGAATAGTCATGTATTATGTCTGTGGAAACCTGCAGGTCCATTTATCCTGTCTGGTACGTACAAATTATGAAAGGGGAAAATAAAAGAGCTGACTGATACAAGAAGACAGAGCATGTGTTTGCGTATGTGTCAATCTTTAACAAGTTTGGGGAATAGTGCATTTCTGTATTTCTTACTGAATTTAAGTCCCAGTTGTACTACAGTACAAAGATAAGATTGTGTCTTGTCTTACCTGCAGGAGAATTAGGTGACCTCCTCTAGTTCCCATATACCGATTTCATGTGTCCTGGGCCATAGGAGTGGGGAAAAAACTGAAATAACTTTAGCCTACCACTGCCACCATTGTTAGCGTATCTTGCTCAGTCACTATAGGGGGTTGTTGCTGCTGTAGGAGCAGCAGGCCCAGAGCACACATTTGTAGAGCAGAAACGACTGGGTGCTTCTTAACTCTCCAGCTGTTTTCCCACTGAGTTAGAACAAAGTTTGATTTCCTCTTTACCCATGATCTGTGTTAACCATGCCTGGCTTGGGTATGCTGTAACTGCTAAGGATCCCAAGAGACACTCAGGTGGAGCTGCTGCAAATATTTCTGTTAATCCGAGCTATAAGGTGACTCTGACAGTGTGTTTTTACACCTATTGCATGGGAAGCACCCTTATTACTGTCCATGGGAGATCTGCACATGGGAGAGCTCTCTCAGCTGTGCATTTGGGAACATCTGAAAGGGGAATGTTGCCCTTTGAGGCTTTGGACATACGAGCCTTGCCACACAGTCCTGCTCATGAGAACAAACAATAAAAAAGCGCCGTGTGGCATTATTTGTAAATGTAATTGCTTGATTTTTTTCTTTTTTTTTCTTTTTTCTGTAGTGGGATGCATAATTTGAGTTTTGAGGCCACTTGGAGCCAGAATGAAATCCGCCCCTGCTTTAGGAATCATTCCTCTATGGCATTTTAGACCATTCATAGCTTATTAAAGACTTAAAGGACATCTGGGCTGTGAAGAAGGGGGTGATAGGGGGAACAAGGAGATAAGTACAGGCTAAATGACAGGAGAGCCTTCTGCACAGGCTAGTAAACAGGCTGGGGGGATCAGGATGGGTGTCTGTAGCATGACAATGGTGACTGGAGAGAGGTCTGCAAAGAAGAGATTAACTCTGGAGCCCAGATAACCTTATTGCCTCTGATAACAAAGATTAGATATTTCAGCCACTTCCTGCTATACACTGTACAACCAAGACAAAAAGAAAGTGTAATTCGTGACGTGAATAATCTTGATTTCTTTTCTCCCAAAGCCGTTTAGGCTAAAGCTGCATATAACAAGCAGATCTTATTTGAGCAACAAACCATATCAATTAAAAAACCCATTCATCAAATGACAAAATAGAATCCACTGAATCAACAAACTTGAAATATCAACACATCACTGGCTACTGATTTTGATTGCTATTATTAGACTGTGATTGTTACTCATGTTCTTTTGTTTGCACTGTAACTGCAAGAAAAATGTTGGTGTCCCTCTACACCCCCTGAAAACAATGTGCTGATTTCTTTTTCGGCAAAATGTTAATAAATAAACACTGTAAAAAAGTAGAAATAGACTTCACACAGGCACCTATAGATACAACTTTAGTAAGCCCTAGTGTTTCATGTTCATGTTGGTTGTGTCCAGCTTTCTGCAGTTCACATGCTGTGGCTTAGCTACTGTCTGAGGGATCCAGGTTCCTGTGATTTAATCGTTGTCTGAGATTTTAATTCCTGTTTCAAACAAAAGGACAGGATTCTTGGAGTATTTCAGTCCAGAGACTGTGACCTAGTAATTTCAAATCACTCAAGTGACTTGTTGTGAGGCAGTAAAAAAATGATCCACCTTTTCACTCTTGCTGTTACTGGGCAATTTCCACCCTGCAAAAAGGAAATGAGTTACCAGAGCTGGGAGTCTTTCAGTAGGGCAGAATGTATAAATACAAGCCCAATTTAATTTATATAGTGTATGTTTTTCTCCTTCTCTATCTCTGTACCTACTTCTCTGCTGTTCCGTAAGCCGGGGGGGGGGGTGGGGTGGGTGTGGGTGTGTGTGTGCGGTTCCCAGGACCCAAACTTGCCCTACTTTGGGTTTTTCCTTCCAGGTCTGGGTTGTTTGTTCAAAACATTCTTAAAAACAAAAAACAAATAAAGCCCAAACAAAAATCAACACCTAGTCTCTAGTGTCTTCCTGTTAACGGCTAAGTTGAAATTCAGTAGCAAATTAAAGTGTTAGCAGGGCAAGAACCTGCTTCAAAAAGAGTTAAAGCCAACCGTAGTGAAGGTAGAGCAGCGCTTTGAATATGCAGCAGAGCTGAAAATATGACTGTATATACACGGACAGAGACAGGCTCCTGTAGTGAGCATATCTGTTTCCATATACCAATATCAGTATTTCATGGGGTTATGAAACCTACAGAAAGTATTGATTTCAGAAGGTATTTCAAGATACCTTGATTGAGTCCTTCAAGAAAAAAATATCTGACATAATATTCTGAAAGATTAATATATCATAGACTTTAATTAACAAATTTAAGGAAATATAGACAGGGACTGTTCATCTACACTCAAACACAACACAGAGTCAGCCAAACTTTGGTCTGAGCCAGTACTTGGACTACCTGCAGTATGGCTGGGAAAGAAAGTGTTTCAATGGCCTGGTGAGGTGTGCTACAGAAAGGTCTATCTTCGAGACTGTGCTCGGCTTTGGCATTCTACTGCACTTTCACCTTTGAAAAGCCGCTACCAGCGATTGCCGATTCCTGCTTAGAAAGCTTAACTCTCTGACTCTCAGCAGGTGTGCCCTTGGAAAATTTTGGTTTTAAGTTTCTTTGAAGGTCCTGTGGTACCACTAGTATAGTGTGATTTTAGATTTATTTTCCATTGACAAACTTAACAATCTGCATCTGTTCAATTTCTGGGATGAACAAATCTAATGAACCTTTGTAGAGGACTTTGGCTAAAACAAAGAAAGAATTAAGAAAAAATAAGTAACCCTACCTAACACAGATATGCATAAGCATGCAAAATACTGGATCAGATTTAGCTGAACAAGATGAGGAATACTTGAGTTTCTGTTGTATTTGCATTTTGATTTACAGTAACTGTATCATTTTTCTTGCCTTTTACACCCAAAGCTATCAAAATTTTTCAGTATTATTTACTAAACTAAAGATGTAACACGTCGGAAGATAAATGCAAGACTAGTTCCGAAGATTTTTGTCAGATCAACTCCCCTACTGTCTAAACTAGGAACCTGCTGTTTGATGCCATAGGTAGCACTCAGCATCGCTTCCTGAGGTTGGAAGCTAATCCTTGTGCCCTCAGAAAGGGCACTGCGTTCGCCCAGGATGGCATGTGTGTTCATAGCAGGATTACCTGACAGAGAGCAATGCAGAGCTTGGCAAAACATACTTTATTATAAAATGTCCTACTTGGTGACGAATTGTTAGAGTCTGTCTTTCTTCAACACATAAAACTTAGACTTTGGCCAATTACGGCACATATAGGAGGAATTTGCCTTAAGCAACCGCAAGGGAAGCATGCTTGTTGCTGTTCCTCATTGGTGATATTAATATTCCAACAAATATACTCAACAGAAAAAATGTCCTTTTTGGGTGTATATTACTGAGAGGTGAACAGTGCTGCACTATTGTCTGGTGAATCCAGGATCCTGATAATACAGCAGAGAGGCAAAATGAAGGAGGAGATGTCCAACCTTTTGCCCCACCTCCGGAGCAGTCCAGCACACTGGCCTGCAGACACAGGGATGCGTTTGGGCCCTGAGAACATCAGTTCTGTTACTTCACTTTCTCATCTTCCTCTAGCAAGGTTAGGCCTCTCTGTGCACAGTAAACTCCATGAATTTATGACCAATAAAATCTGCTATAACATGAAATGGGAAATGGCTTCAGATGAAAAGTGTATTACTGCCCTAAGCCTATTGAAGCTATTTGTATTATCTACTGAAGAAGGTATTTTAACCAACATCCTCAAATGCCTTTTAATGTCTAATTCCCTATCACTTTGAGGATCTGATCAAGATAATATGTATGATTCTTGTTATTTCCAGCTTAGATCTACGTGGTGAAAGTGCAAACAGAAAAGAACTGCTTTAATACTCTAACTTGGCTTTAAAATATAGGCTGTTAGAGAAAACTATGTGTCTGAGAGTGTTTTTCCAAACTAATGATTCCACCTTTAACCAATATTTAAGAAACCTGGTCTAAAAATAATAGGAGAGGATTCCTGTACAGAGTTCAACTGAAAATTGTCTAGAGTAAATTAATCTTCCAATTAGCTCTAATTGTAACTAAGTGCTTTGGTAGAACGTGGGGTATCCCTTAGGATGTGTTAGGAACAGCCTGAAAGGATGTTATAGAAAACTAGAGACAGTGTAACACATCAGGTGTGAAACAATAACATCTTGCTAAGTGTCCTAGAAACACACCTCACCAACCGAGTTTTGTCCTATTTTTAAAAAGCTTTTAAGAAAGTGAAGGATGAAAATGTGACAGCACTTGTCAGTACTTGAGAAAACAAAGTAGAAAGGTCACAGGCATTTAGTTTTAATTATGTAAATTTTATTCTTGCAAACATTTAGCAGATTGTATTTATCCATAAAGCTAGAAATGAAAAGTTGGGGGGATGAACACAACAGTGTGTGCAGAGCAAACAAAACAGGATAAACATATGCTCTGTATCTCAGTCAAATGCCTAAGAACATCGAAGCAAATTTTGCGGTATTATGGGGAAAAAGCAGGCTAGATGCCTGTTAATGCAGCAGAGGTGTCTTAAGTCTCCATTTTCATTGTGCTGGCAAAGCGCTATTTTTGCTTAGATTTACTTTATTTTAGATAAATGTAAAGAACACAGAACAAATGTCTTTGAGAATAACTGGGTAAACTGGAGCAGGTTTTCACTCCCTCCCTCTTTCTGTAAGTTCTGGGTTGCAACAAGTCACCTTCTGCTGCAATAGGGCACTCAGATGAGAAGCCCTTATCGAAGAAGTGACCGAAGAAAAAACAAAACACCTTTTCTTTGTGATACTGCAGTTGTTACCAAAGTGACAGGACTGACAATACTTCCATCCAGATCTGACTACCGACAAAAGCACCCAAGAGAAGGGCCCAGGGAGGTCTGTGCCATCCCAAAATCTACCCCAGTCATCTTGATGTGCCATGAGGTCCAGCAGGTCAGCCAGACATCCCCGGAGCAGGTCTGGCTGTACCGCTGGTGACTCACAGGCTTTCCTGCAGTTGCAGTATCTCTGTAGCCTGAAGAAGGAACAGAAGCGTGGCAACCCAGTGAGGGGGGCTGGTGGATCTGCCACCGAAAAAGAAGAGGCAAAATGAACTCACAGGGACCTCAGATCTTCAGAGAAACTTTCAATAAGATTTAGAGGTTGTGTATGGAAGCCCCAGATGCATAACTGATATGGTTATGCCATGTGGGCTCAGGATACAGGTTGAATACAAGGCATCTTGCTGATCATCAAGAGAGCTTTTTCCAAAAACAGTGTAGCCATTTTTGGTGTATTTTCAAAATAGTTCATGCTACAGAAAAAACAAACACCAACTTGATTACTTCTCTCCTGTTTTTTGTACTGCTCTATCTTGGTGTGAAGATAGAATCATCTTGGGGTTTAATTTTCCTCATATCACTGCCATTTCTGCGATAAAGCAAAATAATCTATTACAGGTAAATGTTTGCAAAATGGTGATGAGAATTGAAGTTAAAGAACAGGAAATATCTATTTCGGGACTCTAATTCTAAAGACGTTGGCATGGATAGATCATGTATCTCCAGAAACATCGGTGGAATTATTCCACTTTCATAACTGAAAGGGCAACCTGTTTGTAAGCAGGGAGAGAAAGGGAAACATGACATGAAGGGTGTAGAAAGTGAGCATAACAGATCTAGAAATCCTGCTCTGAAAGCTTAACTTTGTGTCAGGTACAAAAGGTGCTGGGTGGGATGCCAAGAGATGTCAGGGAGGAGCAGCACAGAGCGGGTAGCCCTGGGACAGGACTTCCTAGCAATACAGGCACGGCTGAATTTTGTTCCTGGGGAAGAGCACAGAGTAACTCACTCCTGCCTTCAGCAGAGCACCAAAGTTATCTTTGCACTGTCAGAAGGGAGGAGGCTGGCAGGGTCAGCAGGGGCTGGAGCGCCTATACCTGAGGATAAGAGAGTATCTGTCAAATCATCCCAGGCAAATTTATTCTCCAGCCCACATGGTTGTCCTTCCCATCCCTGCTGGAAATTGCTCTCCTCCTGCTTCTGCTTACCACCTTGTTCCTCCCACAGGTGCACTGCAACTCCCAACTCCCTGGACCTCTCAGGCGGCTGCTGCGATTGCTGGGTGGGAGGAGGCTGCTACCTCCAGATTTGCACCAGGAAGGAAAGAGGTAGTGCTGGGCTGGCATGGGACATGGCACCCATGCTACAGGAGAGAGGAAACAAAAGGCAGGGCAATAGCTGGGCTTTACGTGTGCCCTGCCATCCTGTGCCCCTGCATCCTCCCTTGGCCATGGGGCAGAGCCCTTGAGGTTGCTGGGGCAATCATCAAGGCTGTGTTCCCCAGTGCCACACACACACTCACGCTGCTCAGGCAGCTCTTCTCCATTCCTGCCTGGGTAGGCAAAATAGGCAGCTTGCTGCCCGAGGCATCTGCCTGCTCTGCCTGTGTTTCATCTGACCCTGCTGAGGGGCTTTCTAAGAAGCAAACTGAAAGAGAGAGGGTAGTTAGGAAATACGAGGCCCTTCAAAACTCCAGGGTTAGTGTGGAAACCAGCGTGGACTGAAATACAAAGGAGATAAGCAGTAGTTTGGGAGGATGGGCACTGCAGAAGTTGAGGAGAATGCTGAGAGAAACATGCTGCAGGGTAATTCTCAAATGATGCAAAGGCAGGAAGGTATTGCAAACATTTTGATCTATATATAGAAGTATCTTAGATAATGGTCACTATAGTGATCATTATGATTTTTTCTTTCAAGAAAGACAGCTGGTTTATGAATGTACATAATGCCTCTTGGAGAAGTGAACACACAGGACTTCTTTGTAGTAAACACAAAAGTGATTTTTTCCCCTAAATTTAATTTTTTGCAGGCTGCTCGACACAGATAGACCATGTCCTTCTCTCAAATTTTTCAGGCTAGTACAACCCAGACTACACTGCCAAGTGTCACAGTAAGTCCTAGGCTGTGTTTGACAGAGGAAAGGTCTGAAGTGAAAGAGGTCGTAGGTAGTGTGCCTAATGACCTTCTCCAGCACTTGACCACGGCACCTCTCCCACAGGAGCTGCGTGCTTGGCTCTGTGTCTCACCCTGCCAGACCTCCCTCCTGCCTCAGCTGCATGGGAGGGCACCTTCTCTGGGCATGACCCCAGGGGAAACGCTTACACCCTGCCAACATGCTGAAGCTGGGGGCAAGAGAAGTGCCAGCAGAGGGTGAACTTATTTTAACTGTCTCTTAGACTGACAGACTAATCATTTTGACAGGCTTTCTCAATAACCAGAGAACAATCTTTTTGCAAAGCTTTGACTGAAAGATATCATGATGTTTTTTAAAATGATACGTCTCACAGATAACAGGTCTCATAACCATTTTATAAAATGTAATTAAGCCAAGAGGCCACTTCAGCAGAAATACTGTGGGTTTGGAGTGGATAGTTGATTACCTATAAAGTATTTTTTCAGAGATTAACTTTGGATCAAAAAAAAATGTATGAGGGCTAGAATATTGTGTATTTGCTGCTGGTATTCCTGTACTGTAGTCTATCAACATAAAAACGAATTAAGAGCTAATAGCTTTGAAACACTATAAAGCCAGTAAGATGTAAGTGCAGGAATTGTAATGCATAAAGATCAGCTTTTAGACGATGATACTTGTCCTTGCTGCACCTTACAGTGCAGCTGATTTATGGACAATAAAATTCAAATGTGTTGGAACCAAATCTAAATACAGTTGCTCAAAAGAAAGTAATTTTTTTCTCATTGTCATGTCTCTCTCTCTTTTTCAACCTTTAAACCCCATCAAGAGAAGCATTGGCATATGTTACATACACTTGGCGTTCTTGTCTGTCAGTATCCTCATCCTTAAAAAATTCTCACTGTCATGAGTTTGATAATATTTAAGTATAGTGCTTTTCTCTCTCCTGATTGTGTACATAATCTAAATTCTGCCTCTTAGCTCCCATTTCTACCTTTCTGTCCTGTGGATTCCTCTAACTCTCTCTCCAAATGCAGAATGGTGATTCTCCTTTTCAATAATAACACTGTGTTAGCATCACTGCTGTTTATTTGGGTTTCTTAACAGAGAGGATTTCATCCTAAAATTGTGCATACTTCAAGCAGAATTTCAGAGCATACAAAAAATACTGTGACTACAGCAAATTTTTAAAATTACTATTTATTTAAAATAGGAACAGGGAAAAAGATATTCTGTGGCTACTCCATAACCTAAGGAATTGGAAGAACCTTTGCGTCATTTTCCAAGTTTGTGGATTGTTCAGCGTGTTTTCCCTGATCATCAGATTAGACTTTCATTGTTGTAGTAGCCGTAGTAGCAGACTGTTGCTGAGGCACTCTCCCCTCGTAGAGCACATTGACTGTGCAGATGATCTGTGCAATCTCATTGTTCTTCCCCTGAGGGAATTGCAGAAAGGATCTCCTGCCATCTATGCTTAAGGTAAATTAACACTGGCAATTCCACTTAGACCTTTCCAGATTTGCTGGGGAAGGAGTGGAAGGAGGGAGGGGAGCAAAATTTTCCAAGCAATGGTGCATTTGTGCCATGGTTGTTGCCACAGAGAATTAGGGATGACAGTGAGGAAGGTTTCCACTGAAGTTAAAGGCCACCTGGAATGACAAAAAGATTTAAATGCCAACTGTTTGCTCCCTGAAACCTTTTGTGCTTAATTATGACTACACAGAGGCAGTCAGCAGGGAGAATGGATGCAATCTAGAAAAAAACAATTGAAAAAAACTATTGGAAATTAGTGTGTTCCTCTTTTTCATTCCCTCTCTCCTTCTCCTACAGGTGCAATATGCATAGCAGATGCCATTTCTGGCAGAATTTATGTCCATTACATCATTTATACTAACAGAGAATTTGACCGCACACCTTTTGTGAAACATTGTTTCCATGCATTTGCAGTGCAAATCCTACTACTGCCCTTAAGGTTACTATTCTTAAGGCTTGTGACAGCTCAATTTCTATAAAGATCCTAGTGTTAATGAAAATCATGAGACTTTTTGGTTCATGTAAGTCTTTGATCAACTTTTAAGCTTTCACAGGGAAATGACAATTTAAGCAATGAAGCCATGCACACAATGTGAAGGTGATCCTTCCCCTCTGCTCAGGACTGGTAAGGCCACCGTTGCAGTACTGTGTGCAGTTCTGGGCTCCCCACTACAAGAGAGAGATGGAGCTACTGGAGAGAGGCAGCCAAGGGCTGCATTAAGATGGTGAAGGGACTGGAGCATCTCCCATAGGAGGAAAGGTGGAGAGAGCTCAGACTTTTAGCCTGGAGAAGAAAAGGCTCCAGGTAGATCTCCTCAAGTTGTACAGATAGCTGAAGGGAGGCTGTGAAGACAATGGAGCCAGGCTGTTTCCAGTGGCGCCCAGTGACAGGACCAGGGGCAATGGGCACAAACTGAAACATGGGAGGGAGGTTCCTCTCTCAACATCAGGAAAGACTTGTCTACCGTGAGGTTAACTAGAGCACTGGTACAGGTTGCCCAGAGAGCTGCTGGAGTCTCCATTCTTGGAGATCTTCAAAGCTGTCTGGACGTGGTCCTGGGCAATGTGCTCTACGTGAGCCTACTTGAGCATGCCGTTTGACAATGTGACCTCCAGAGGTCCCTTCCAGCCTCAACCACTCTGTCATCTTGGGGTCTTTCCCTCCAGCAATGAGGGGCGCATTCTTCTCCCCTGATGGCCTTCACAGGAGCCGAGTCAGGTGCCCTGTTGGTACCAAGGAGGTCACCAGAGCTCCCCCTTTACATTGCAGGGCTGCCCATTGCCGGGCCTTTGTGCTGAGGGAACCAGCCTCTCATCAGAGGATCCAACAAGCCTGAGCTTAAAACAGCCCCTGACCTCCCTGCTTTTCAGCAGCTGCAGTTTCTGTGCCTGGGCTCCTGTGGGCGCAGGCGTGCAGGCTCTATCAGGACCTTTGGCTTGCCCTACCAGCTTTGGCATGGGGGAGAGCAGCAGGTCTGGGCACTGAGCAAAGCAGAGCCCCTTCCAGTGCTCCTCTCCCTCTGCCTGGCTGCACAGTGCTGCGGGTCCTGTAGGTGCCTGTCCTGGGACCGTGGGCGCAAGGAGGGTGCCAGGGTGTCAGCAGCGGTGAAGACACCAAGCAAGTTCCTCTGTCTTCCCTGACCACCTTCTGCAGGTACCCTGTTGTAACCTGGTGGTATCTGGGGAAAAGTGAGGGCTTGAGGGTCTTGGGGTACCAGTTCTTCCCCAGGGCCCACCGACAGCTCGCCAGAGCCTGCCCCAGGTGTCTCACCAGCCAGCCTTCTGCCCTGTTTGCTTGACTTCCAACACTTTGGAACTGCCTGCTCCTGAGCTCTTAAGAGATGGATCTTAAAAAGTGACCAGCGTTCATGGACCCAGTACCTTGAAAAGCAGATTCCCAGGACCGTACTAACTAGCTCCTTCAGCAGCCTGAAGTCTGCTCTTCCCATATCCATGTTCAAAGTTTTGCTGGCAGTTTTTCTCCTATTGCCAGCGAGTTGAAACTCAACTACTTCATGGTCTCTGACCAAGACAACCACCAATCACCACTTTGCCCATGAGTCCTGCCTGTTTACAAACACCAAATCTAGGCGGGCACCTTTCCTTGTTGGCTCCCTTAGTACCTGCACCAAGAAGTTATATTCAACGTGCTTCAGGAATTTCCTGGACATATTTGTGTCCACTGTATGATATTAGTGATGTCTGGGAAGTTAAAACCACTCATGAGGACAAGGGCAGCTGATCTAGAGTATCCCTTAATTCCTTGCAGAATAATTCATTGGTGGTGTTGTCCTGGCTGGGTGGTCGATAATAGGCACCCACAACAAACTGCTTTATTTGCTTTCCCCTTCATCCTTCCAGAGGCTCTCAACTCTGTTGTCACCACTGCAAGCGTGATACAATCCAACTCTTCCCTTACATACGCACCAACCCCCAGCTCGCCTGCCCTGCCTATCTCCTAAAGAGCCTATAACCGTCCGTCATGGCACACCAGTCACAGGGACTCATCCCATCAGGTTTTCCTTATGCCAATGATGTTGTAGCTCTCGGACTGGGCAAAAGCAGCTCTGGGACCGCAGGCTTAGTATGCATAACCAGTGTGCCCTGGTAGCCAAGAGGGCAAACACCATCCTGGGGTGCATTAAACACGGGTATAACCAGCTGGTCAAAAGAGGTGATTAGCTGCTGTATTTAGCATTGGTGTAGCCTCACCTTGATACTGGGTGCAGTTCTGGGCCCCACAATTAAGAAGGATGTTAGTACTTGAATGCATCCAGAGGAGGGGCAACAAAGATAGTGGAAGGGCTGGAAGGCATGTCCTAGGAGGAGCGGCTGAGGACACTGCGTTCGGATTTCACCGAGTCCCTGAGCAACGGGTTCTGATGTCACCAAGTCCCCAGGCAACGGGTTCTGTTGTCACCGACGACGGACTGAGACTCCTCCAAGCGCCAGGCTGTGATGTCATCTAGCGATGGATGTGACGTCCCCAAGCCATGGATTGTGACCAGGCGTCCCTCGCTGCTTATATTCAGGCACCGAGTCTCACCCAGCTGGCTCGTGCCCGCGCTCCAGCTGAGCGAGTTCGTGAGGTCTGGAGTGCTGACGAGGCCTTTGGTGCTGGTGTCGTGCTCGGGGAGTTGTTTCTGGCAGCTCTCAGTGCCGACCCGGAGCCGTCGAAGGATTTTTCTCCGGCCCTGCCAGGTTCGGGCAGCCGGAGCACCCAGGAGGCGCCTCGCAGCAGCAGAGGTGAGCTGGGCGGGAAACCTCCGCCTGGGAGCTGGGGGGTTTCCTTCTGGAGGGACCTGGGCATTTCTTCCAGCCTCCCCGGGACAGCCAATGACCTGGCCTCTCTTCCTTTCTTGCACAACACCTGCTGCTGCAGCGCCGGTGAGAGGGAGCAGCTCGACATCCGCAGTTCCCCCAAGCCACTGCAGCAAGTGGAGAGCATGGCCATAGAGCTGGAGGAACCGTGTCCCATCTGCTGGAAAGCTGGGAGGAGGCCAGCTTTGTGATGCATGCCTCCACCAGTTCTGCTACCCGTGCATCCTGCGGTGGGCTGAAAGCAAGCCGAGTGCCCCTCTGCAAGAGGAGGATCCTCTCCATCTTGCACTCGGTGCGGGCGGACGATGACTACGTGGAGCACGTCGTCACACCATCCGAGACATTATCAGTCATCGTCCACCAGGCGGGAGGAGCTCCCAGCCCCCAGCTGCCCACGAGCTCCATCACCCTGGAGCACCCCAACCAGGGGCTGCAGAAAGGGTGCCCAGGTATCCTGTGGGCGGCCTCCAGCCCGAGGAATGGGTGACCCTTTCCAGGACCACCCAACTCTCCTCGAGGTCCTGCTACCCTGGCTCCAACCAAGGCTGAGGCAGATCTTTAGGAACAACCGGATGGAGGCAGCCATGGTGGAGGACACCATCCGACCATCCTGACCAACCACGGATGGATGAAGAGCTGCTGTCCGGATGCTGGGGGCTCCCTCCAAAAACGCACGGTGACATTCGTGCAACAGCTTATCCGTGTTGCCGTGCGACGGTGCAGCAGGGAGGCCCGCCGTCTGCTGGACCAGCAGGAGGGTCTCCCAGCCCCGGCCCAGCCCTCGGGAGCCCTGCGAGATCCAGCGTGGACAACCTCCCCGGCACCTCATCTGCTGCCGTTGGTGGGGGTCCCAGCAGCCACCTCTCTGCTCCCGTTGCCATCACCACCGGAGCAAGAGGAGCCCCAGCTGGAGCCAGGGAGGCTGTGCCCGGGCCCTCCACTTCCAGCCGGGGCAGTGAACACTTCCCTGGGGGGCCACGGCGACACCCAAAGAGGAGGGCTGGTAGCCCGAGGCCTCTCCAGCCAACAAGAGGCCAGCACGGCACCAGTGACGTTGGAGGGTGCCTCCGGGGATGGCCAAACCAGGACTGGGCCATCAGCTGGGGCATTGCGCCAGCCCTCAAGGGCTCCCAGCCCCCCAAATCCCATTATCCAAATAAAATAAATGCATGAAAACTACAGAAAAGGTCTCAGTGTTACTAACAGTGCAGGTGGCGTTGCTATCCTCGCCCTTTTTTGCTCTTTTGCCGGGAGGGGTGGGATGTTAATGCTGAGGGTCCTCCTGTGCGGGCCAGGTACTAGTTCGCTGTTTCCCCCGAAGGCGAGTGCTGCCCAGCTCCAGGCCTGCATCTCTGCAGCTGGTCCCGGGGCAGAGGTTTCCAGCCGGGGCTCTCCAGGGACAGCCCGTGCCCATCGCTCATCACCCCAGGCCTGGCCTCCTCCTCACTGCACCCTCTGCCCCACGTCCCGGAGCTCTGCTCTCCTACCGGTTCGCACTGCCCGGTGCAGCTCGCTGCGGCAGCACCCAAATCCTCCTCCTGCATGAGTCACGGCTTGGTGCTGCTCTCTGCATCACCCTAGGGTCGTAGCCTGCCAAGGCAGGAGCCCAAGAAGTTCAACATGGGGAAGCACAAAGTCCTGCACCTGGGGAGGGACAACGCCAGGCACCAGCACATGTGGTGGGCTGCCCGGCTGGAAAGCAGCCAGGGAAAGGTGACCATGCTGCCGCCCTTGAGCACAGGCTTTCTTCCCGCTCTTCCAGATCCAGCCTTGGTGCTGGCATTTCTTCTCCTCCGGTTGGAAAGGACCCATCTCCGGCAGATGCCCGGCAGATGGATGCCAAGCGGCTGAAGACACTGGGTTTTGTCTAGTTTGGAGCAGGTCCAGAGCAGGCCCGCAAAAATGGTCAGAGGGCTGGAACACCTCCCTATGATAAAAGGCGGAGAGAGCTGCGGTTGTTCAGCCTGGAGAAGAGGCGGCTCTGGGAAGACTTATTGTGGCCTTTTAATACATACGTAGGGACTTACAAGAAAGACTTATCAGAAAGAGAGAGACTTTTTACGACGGCCTGTAGTGACAGGACAAGGGCAATGGTTTTAAATGGAAAAAGGGTAGGTTTAGATTGGACATAAGGATCAAACTTTTACAATGAGGGTGGTAAGACACTGCAAGAGGTTGCCCAGAGAGGTTGTGGATGCCCCACCTCTGGAAGTGCTTAAGGTCAAGTTGGACGGGGCGTTGAGCAACCTGATCTAGTGAAAGACGTTCCTGTCCACGGCAAGGGGATTAGACTAATCATCTTTAAGCTCCCTTCCCAGCCAAACCACTCTGTGATTCCTGAGATTCTAGGACTGGAGGAAAGCAAACACCTCTCCTATCTTCCAAAAGGGCGAGAAGGAGGAACTAGGGAACGACAAGCTGGCCAGCATCTCCTGGATCCCTGAGAAGGTGCTTGAACAACTGATGCAGGAAACCATTTCCAGGCACATGATGGACAAGAGAGGGATCAGGAGTAGTCAGCATGGATTCCCCAAGGGGAAGTCATGCTGGAGAAAACCAGCAGCTTTCTACCATGAAATGACTGACTTGGTAGGTGAGGGAAAAGGAGTGGATATGGTCTACCCTGACTTCAGTAAGGCTTTTGACATTGTCTTCCTTAAGGTCCTCATAGAGAAGCTGTTGAAGTATGGGCTGGCTGAGCAGATAGTGAGTGGATTGAAAATGGTTGCATGGCAGAGCTCAGAGAGGGGTGATCCACGGCACAAAGCCTTGTTGGAGGCTGCTAACTAGTGGCCACCAGTACGTGCTGGGGGCTGCCTGGTTAGCATTGGTGTAGCCTCACCTTGAGTACTGGGTGCAGTTCTGGGCCCCACAATTTAAGAAGGATGTTAGTACTTGAATGCATCCAGAGGAGGGCAACAAAGATAGTGGAAGGGCTGGAAGGCATGTCCTAGGAGGAGCGGCTGAGGACACTGCGTTCGGATTTCACCGAGTCCCTGAGCAACGGTTCTGATGTCACCAAGTCCCCAGGCAACGGGTTCTGTTGTCACCGACGGACGGACTGAGACTCCTCCAAGCGCCAGGCTGTGATGTCATCTAGCGATGGATTGTGACGTCCCCAAGCCATGGATTGTGACCAGGCGTCCCTCGCTGCTTATATTCAGGCACCGAGTCTCACCCAGCTGGCTCGTGCCCGCGCTCCAGCTGAGCGAGTTCGTGAGGTCTGGAGTGCTGAGCGAGGCCTTTGGTGCTGGTGTCGTGCTCGGGGAGTTGTTTCTGGCAGCTCTCAGTGCCCGACCCCGGAGCCGTCGAAGGATTTTCTCCGCCCTGCAGGTTCGGGCAGCCGGAGCACCCAGGAGGCGCGCTCGGCAGCAGCAGAGGTGAGCTGGGCGGGGAAACCTCCGCCTGGGGAGCTGGGGGGGTTTCCTTCTGGAGGGACCTGGGCATTTCTTCCAGCCCTCCCCGGGACAGCCAATGACCCTGGCCTCTCTTCCTTTTCTTGCACAACACCTGCTGCTGCAGCGCCGGTGAGAGGGAGCAGCTCGACATCCGCAGTTCCCCCAAGCCCACTGCAGCAAGTGGAGAGCATGGCATAGAGCTGGAGGACGCTGTCCCATCTGCCTGGAAAGCTGGGAGGAGGCCAGCTTTGTGATGCCATGCCTCCACCAGTTCTGCTACCCGTGCATCCTGCGGTGGGCTGAAAGCAAGCCCGAGTGCCCCCTCTGCAAGAGGAGGATCCTCTCCATCTTGCACTCGGTGTGGGCGGACGATGACTACGTGGAGCACGTCGTCACACCATCCGAGACATTATCAGTCATCGTCCACCAGGCGGGAGGAGCTCCCAGCCACCCAGCTGCCCACGAGCTCCATCACCCTGGAGCACCCCAACCAGGGGCTGCAGAAAGGGTGCCCAGGTATCCTGTGGGCGGCCTCCAGCCCGAGGAATGGGTGACCCTTTTCCAGGACCACCCAACTCTCCTCGAGGTCCTGCTACCCTGGCTCCAACCAAGGCTGAGGCAGATCTTTAGGAACAACCGGATGGAGGCAGCCATGGTGGAGGACACCATCCTGACCATCCTGACCAACCACGGGATGGATGAAGAGCTGCTGGTCCGGATGCTGGGGGGCTCCCTCCAAAACCGCACGGTGACATTCGTGCAACAGCTTATCCGTGTTGCCGTGCGACGGTGCAGCAGGGAGGCCCGCCGTCTGCTGGACCAGCAGGAGGGTCTCCCAGCCCCGGCCCAGCCCCCTCCGGGAGCCCTGCGAGATCCAGCGTGGACAACCTCCCCGGCACCTCATCTGCTGCCGTTGGTGGGGGTCCCAGCAGCCACCTCTCTGCTCCCGTTGCCATCACCACCGGAGCAAGAGGAGCCCCAGCTGGAGCCAGGGGAGGCTGTGCCCGGGCCCTCCACTTCCAGCCGGGGCAGTGAACACTTCCCTGGGGGGCCACGGCGACACCCAAAGAGGAGGGCTGGTAGCCCTGAGGCCTCTCCAGCCAACAAGAGGCCAGCACGGCACCAGTGACGTTGGAGGGTGCCTCCGGGGATGGCCAAACCAGGACTGGGCCATCAGCTGGGGCATGCGCCAGCCCTCAAGGGCTCCCAGCCCCCCAAATCCCATTATCCAAATAAAATAAATGCATGAAAACTACAGAAAAGGTCTCAGTGTCACTAACAGTGCAGGTGGCGTTGCTATCCTCGCCTTTTTTGCTCTTTTGCCGGAGGGTGGGATGTTAATGCTGAGGGGTCCTCCTGTGCGGGCCAGGTACTAGTTCGCTGTTTCCCCCGAAGGCGAGTGCTGCCCAGCTCCAGGTCTGCATCTCTGCAGCTGGTCCCGGGGCAGAGGTTTCCAGCCGGGGGCTCTCCAGGGACAGCCCGTGCCCCATCGCTCATCACCCAGGCCTGGCCTCCTCCTCACTGCACCCTCTGCCCCACGTCCCGGAGCTCTGCTCTCCTACCGGTTCGCACTGCCCGGTGCAGCCTCGCTGCGGCAGCACCCAAATCCCTCCTCCTGCATGGAGTCACGGCTTGGTGCTGCTCTCTGCATCACCCTAGGGTCGTAGCCTGCCAAGGCAGGAGCCCCAAGAAGTTCAACATGGGGAAGCACAAAGTCCTGCACCTGGGAGGGACAACGCCAGGCACCAGCACATGTGGTGGGCTGCCCGGCTGGAAAGCAGCCAGGGAAAGGTGACCATGCTGCCGCCTTGAGCACAGGCTTTCTTCCCGCTCTTCCAGATCCAGCCTTGGTGCTGGCATTTCTTCTCCTCCGGTTGGAAAGGACCCATCTCCGGCAGATGCCCGGCAGATGGATGCCAAGCGGCTGAAGACACTGGGTTTGTCTAGTTTGGAGCAGGTCCAGAGCAGGCCCGCAAAAATGGTCAGAGGGCTGGAACACCTCTCTATGATAAAAGGCGGAGAGAGCTGCGGTTGTTCAGCCTGGAGAAGAGGCGGCTCTGGGAAGACCTTATTGTGGCCTTTTAATACATACGTAGGGACTTACAAGAAAGACTTATCAGAAAGAGAGAGACTTTTACGACGGCCTGTAGTGACAGGACAAGGGGCAATGGTTTTAAATGGAAAAAGGGTAGGTTTAGATTGGACATAAGGATCAAACTTTTACAATGAGGGTGGTAAGACACTGCAAGAGGTTGCCCAGAGAGGTTGTGGATGCCCCACCTCTGGAAGTGCTTAAGGTCAAGTTGGACGGGGCGTTGAGCAACCTGATCTAGTGAAAGACGTTCCTGTCCACGGCAAGGGATTAGACTAGATCATCTTTAAGCTCCCTTCCCAGCCAAACCACTCTGTGATTCTGAGATTCTAGGACTGGAGGAAAGCAAACACCTCTCCTATCTTCCAAAAGGGCGAGAAGGAGGAACTAGGGAACGACAAGCTGGCCAGCATCTCCTGGATCCCTGAGAAGGTGCTTGAACAACTGATGCAGGAAACCATTTCCAGGCACATGATGGACAAGAGAGGGATCAGGAGTAGTCAGCATGGATTCCCAAGGGGAAGTCATGCTGGAGAAAACCAGCAGCTTTCTACCATGAAATGACTGACTTGGTAGGTGAGGGAAAAGGAGTGGATATGGTCTACCCTGACTTCAGTAAGGCTTTTGACATTGTCTTCCTTAAGGTCCTCATAGAGAAGCTGTTGAAGTATGGGCTGGCTGAGCAGATAGTGAAGTGGATTGAAAAATGGTTGCATGGCAGAGCTCAGAGAGGGGTGATCCACGGCACAAAGCCTTGTTGGAGGCTGCTAACTAGTGGCCACCAGTACGTGCTGGGGGCTGCCTGGTAGCATTGGTGTAGCCTCACCTTGAGTACTGGGTGCAGTTCTGGGCCCCACAATTTAAGAAGGATGTTAGTACTTGAATGCATCCAGAGGAGGGCAACAAAGATAGTGGAAGGCTGGAAGGCATGTCCTAGGAGGAGCGGCTGAGGACACTGCGTTCGGATTTCACCGAGTCCCTGAGCAACGGGTTCTGATGTCACCAAGTCCCCAGGCAACGGGTTCTGTTGTCACCGACGGACGGACTGAGACTCCTCCAAGCGCCAGGCTGTGATGTCATCTAGCGATGGATTGTGACGTCCCCAAGCCATGGATTGTGACCAGGCGTCCCTCGCTGCTTATATTCAGGCACCGAGTCTCACCCAGCTGGCTCGTGCCCGCGCTCCAGCTGAGCGAGTTCGTGAGGTCTGGAGTGCTGAGCGAGGCCTTTGGTGCTGGTGTCGTGCTCGGGGAGTTGTTTCTGGCAGCTCTCAGTGCCCGACCCCGGAGCCGTCGAAGGATTTTCTCCGGCCCTGCCAGGTTCGGGCAGCCGGAGCACCCAGGAGGCGCGCTCGCAGCAGCAGAGGTGAGCTGGGCGGGAAACCTCCGCCTGGGGAGCTGGGGGGTTTCCTTCTGGAGGGACCTGGGCATTTCTTCCAGCCCTCCCCGGGACAGCCAATGACCCTGGCCTCTCTTCCTTTTCTTGCACAACACCTGCTGCTGCAGCGCCGGTGAGAGGGAGCAGCTCGACATCCGCAGTTCCCCCCAAGCCCACTGCAGCAAGTGGAGAGCATGGCCATAGAGCTGGAGGACCGCTGTCCCATCTGCCTGGAAAGCTGGGAGGAGGCCAGCTTTGTGATGCCATGCCTCCACCAGTTCTGCTACCCGTGCATCCTGCGGTGGCTGAAAGCAAGCCCGAGTGCCCCCTCTGCAAGAGGAGGATCCTCTCCATCTTGCACTCGGTGCGGGCGGACGATGACTACGTGGAGCACGTCGTCACACCATCCGAGACATTATCAGTCATCGTCCACCAGGCGGGAGGAGCTCCCAGCCACCCAGCTGCCCACGAGCTCCATCACCCTGGAGCACCCCAACCAGGGCTGCAGAAAGGGTGCCCAGGTATCCTGTGGGCGGCCTCCAGCCCGAGGAATGGTGACCCTTTTCCAGGACCACCCAACTCTCCTCGAGGTCCTGCTACCCTGGCTCCAACCAAGGCTGAGGCAGATCTTTAGGAACAACCGGATGGAGGCAGCCATGGTGGAGGACACCATCCTGACCATCCTGACCAACCACGGGATGGATGAAGAGCTGCTGGTCCGGATGCTGGGGGGCTCCCTCCAAAACCGCACGGTGACATTCGTGCAACAGCTTATCCGTGTTGCCGTGCGACGGTGCAGCAGGGAGGCCCGCCGTCTGCTGGACCAGCAGGAGGGTCTCCCAGCCCCGGCCCAGCCCCCTCCGGGAGCCCTGCGAGATCCAGCGTGGACAACCTCCCCGGCACCTCATCTGCTGCCGTTGGTGGGGGTCCCAGCAGCCACCTCTCTGCTCCCGTTGCCATCACACCGGAGCAAGAGGAGCCCCAGCTGGAGCCAGGGGAGGCTGTGCCCGGGCCCTCCACTTCCAGCCGGGCAGTGAACACTTCCCTGGGGGGCCACGGCGACACCCAAAGAGGAGGGCTGGTAGCCCTGAGGCCTCTCCAGCCAACAAGAGGCCAGCACGGCACCAGTGACGTTGGAGGGTGCCTCCGGGGATGGCCAAACCAGGACTGGGCCATCAGCTGGGGCATGCGCCAGCCCTCAAGGGCTCCCAGCCCCCCAAATCCCATTATCCAAATAAAATAAATGCATGAAAACTACAGAAAAGGTCTCAGTGTCACTAACAGTGCAGGTGGCGTTGCTATCCTCGCCCTTTTTTGCTCTTTTGCCGGGAGGGGTGGGATGTTAATGCTGAGGGGTCCTCCTGTGCGGGCCAGGTACTAGTTCGCTGTTTCCCCCGAAGGCGAGTGCTGCCCAGCTCCAGGTCTGCATCTCTGCAGCTGGTCCCGGGCAGAGGTTTCCAGCCGGGGGCTCTCCAGGGACAGCCCGTGCCCATCGCTCATCACCCCAGGCCTGGCCTCCTCCTCACTGCACCCTCTGCCCCCACGTCCCGGAGCTCTGCTCTCCTACCGGTTCGCACTGCCCGGTGCAGCCTCGCTGCGGCAGCACCCAAATCCCTCCTCCTGCATGGAGTCACGGCTTGGTGCTGCTCTCTGCATCACCCTAGGGTCGTAGCCTGCCAAGGCAGGAGCCCCAAGAAGTTCAACATGGGGAAGCACAAAGTCCTGCACCTGGGGAGGGACAACGCCAGGCACCAGCACATGTGGTGGGCTGCCCGGCTGGAAAGCAGCCAGGGAAAGGTGACCATGCTGCCGCCCTTGAGCACAGGCTTTCTTCCCGCTCTTCCAGATCCAGCCTTGGTGCTGGCATTTCTTCTCCTCCGGTTGGAAAGGACCCATCTCCGGCAGATGCCCGGCAGATGGATGCCAAGCGGCTGAAGACACTGGGTTTGTCTAGTTTGGAGCAGGTCCAGAGCAGGCCCGCAAAAATGGTCAGAGGGCTGGAACACCTCTCCTATGATAAAAGGCGGAGAGAGCTGCGGTTGTTCAGCCTGGAGAAGAGGCGGCTCTGGGAAGACCTTATTGTGGCCTTTTAATACATACGTAGGGACTTACAAGAAAGACTTATCAGAAAGAGAGAGACTTTTTACGACGGCCTGTAGTGACAGGACAAGGGGCAATGGTTTTAAATGGAAAAAGGGTAGGTTTAGATTGGACATAAGGATCAAACTTTTACAATGAGGGTGGTAAGACACTGCAAGAGGTTGCCCAGAGAGGTTGTGGATGCCCCACCTCTGGAAGTGCTTAAGGTCAAGTTGGACGGGGCGTTGAGCAACCTGATCTAGTGAAAGACGTTCCTGTCCACGGCAAGGGGATTAGACTAGATCATCTTTAAGCTCCCTTCCCAGCCAAACCACTCTGTGATTCTGAGATTCTAGGACTGGAGGAAAGCAAACACCTCTCCTATCTTCCAAAAGGGCGAGAAGGAGGAACTAGGGAACGACAAGCTGGCCAGCATCTCCTGGATCCCTGAGAAGGTGCTTGAACAACTGATGCAGGAAACCATTTCCAGGCACATGATGGACAAGAGAGGGATCAGGAGTAGTCAGCATGGATTCCCAAGGGGAAGTCATGCTGGAGAAAACCAGCAGCTTTCTACCATGAAATGACTGACTTGGTAGGTGAGGGAAAAGGAGTGGATATGGTCTACCCTGACTTCAGTAAGGCTTTTGACATTGTCTTCCTTAAGGTCCTCATAGAGAAGCTGTTGAAGTATGGGCTGGCTGAGCAGATAGTGAAGTGGATTGAAAAATGGTTGCATGGCAGAGCTCAGAGAGGGGTGATCCACGGCACAAAGCCTTGTTGGAGGCTGCTAACTAGTGGCCACCAGTACGTGCTGGGGCTGCCTGGTTAGCATTGGTGTAGCCTCACCTTGAGTACTGGGTGCAGTTCTGGGCCCCACAATTTAAGAAGGATGTTAGTACTTGAATGCATCCAGAGGAGGGCAACAAAGATAGTGGAAGGGCTGGAAGGCATGTCCTAGGAGGAGCGGCTGAGGACACTGCGTTCGGATTTCACCGAGTCCCTGAGCAACGGGTTCTGATGTCACCAAGTCCCCAGGCAACGGGTTCTGTTGTCACCGACGGACGGACTGAGACTCCTCCAAGCGCCAGGCTGTGATGTCATCTAGCGATGGATTGTGACGTCCCCAAGCCATGGATTGTGACCAGGCGTCCCTCGCTGCTTATATTCAGGCACCGAGTCTCACCCAGCTGGCTCGTGCCCGCGCTCCAGCTGAGCGAGTTCGTGAGGTCTGGAGTGCTGAGCGAGGCCTTTGGTGCTGGTGTCGTGCTCGGGAGTTGTTTCTGGCAGCTCTCAGTGCCCGACCCCGGAGCCGTCGAAGGATTTTCTCCGGCCCTGCCAGGTTCGGGCAGCCGGAGCACCCAGGAGGCGCGCTCGCAGCAGCAGAGGTGAGCTGGGCGGGGAAACCTCCGCCTGGGGAGCTGGGGGGGTTTCCTTCTGGAGGGACCTGGGCATTTCTTCCAGCCCTCCCCGGGACAGCCAATGACCCTGGCCTCTCTTCCTTTTCTTGCACAACACCTGCTGCTGCAGCGCCGGTGAGAGGGAGCAGCTCGACATCCGCAGTTCCCCCAAGCCCACTGCAGCAAGTGGAGAGCATGGCCATAGAGCTGGAGGACCGCTGTCCCATCTGCCTGGAAAGCTGGGAGGAGGCCAGCTTTGTGATGCCATGCCTCCACCAGTTCTGCTACCCGTGCATCCTGCGGTGGGCTGAAAGCAAGCCCGAGTGCCCCCTCTGCAAGAGGAGGATCCTCTCCATCTTGCACTCGGTGCGGGCGGACGATGACTACGTGGAGCACGTCGTCACACCATCCGAGACATTATCAGTCATCGTCCACCAGGCGGGAGGAGCTCCCAGCCACCCAGCTGCCCACGAGCTCCATCACCCTGGAGCACCCCAACCAGGGGCTGCAGAAAGGGTGCCCAGGTATCCTGTGGGCGGCCTCCAGCCCGAGGAATGGGTGACCCTTTTCCAGGACCACCCAACTCTCCTCGAGGTCCTGCTACCCTGGCTCCAACCAAGGCTGAGGCAGATCTTTAGGAACAACCGGATGGAGGCAGCCATGGTGGAGGACACCATCCTGACCATCCTGACCAACCACGGGATGGATGAAGAGCTGCTGGTCCGGATGCTGGGGGGCTCCTCCAAAACCGCACGGTGACATTCGTGCAACAGCTTATCCGTGTTGCCGTGCGACGGTGCAGCAGGGAGGCCCGCCGTCTGCTGGACCAGCAGGAGGGTCTCCCAGCCCGGCCCAGCCCCTCCGGGAGCCCTGCGAGATCCAGCGTGGACAACCTCCCCGGCACCTCATCTGCTGCCGTTGGTGGGGGTCCCAGCAGCCACCTCTCTGCTCCCGTTGCCATCACCACCGGAGCAAGAGGAGCCCCAGCTGGAGCCAGGGGAGGCTGTGCCCGGGCCCTCCACTTCCAGCCGGGGCAGTGAACACTTCCCTGGGGGCCACGGCGACACCCAAAGAGGAGGCTGGTAGCCCGAGGCCTCTCCAGCCAACAAGAGGCCAGCACGGCACCAGTGACGTTGGAGGGTGCCTCCGGGGATGGCCAAACCAGGACTGGGCCATCAGCTGGGCATGCGCCAGCCCTCAAGGGCTCCCAGCCCCCCAAATCCCATTATCCAAATAAAATAAATGCATGAAAACTACAGAAAAGGTCTCAGTGTTACTAACAGTGCAGGTGGCGTTGCTATCCTCGCCCTTTTTTGCTCTTTTGCCGGGAGGGGTGGGATGTTAATGCTGAGGGGTCCTCCTGTGCGGGCCAGGTACTAGTTCGCTGTTTCCCCCGAAGGCGAGTGCTGCCAGCTCCAGGTCTGCATCTCTGCAGCTGGTCCCGGGCAGAGGTTTCCAGCCGGGGCTCTCCAGGGACAGCCCGTGCCCCATCGCTCATCACCCCAGGCCTGGCCTCCTCCTCACTGCACCCTCTGCCCCACGTCCCGGAGCTCTGCTCTCCTACCGGTTCGCACTGCCGGTGCAGCCTCGCTGCGGCAGCACCCAAATCCCTCCTCCTGCATGGAGTCACGGCTTGGTGCTGCTCTCTGCATCACCCTAGGGTCGTAGCCTGCCAAGGCAGGAGCCCCAAGAAGTTCAACATGGGGAAGCACAAAGTCCTGCACCTGGGAGGGACAACGCCAGGCACCAGCACATGTGGTGGGCTGCCCGGCTGGAAAGCAGCCAGGGAAAGGTGACCATGCTGCCGCCTTGAGCACAGGCTTTCTTCCCGCTCTTCCAGATCCAGCCTTGGTGCTGGCATTTCTTCTCCTCCGGTTGGAAAGGACCCATCTCCGGCAGATGCCCGGCAGATGGATGCCAAGCGGCTGAAGACACTGGGTTTGTCTAGTTTGGAGCAGGTCCAGAGCAGGCCCGCAAAAATGGTCAGAGGGCTGGAACACCTCTCCTATGATAAAAGGCGGAGAGAGCTGCGGTTGTTCAGCCTGGAGAAGAGGCGGCTCTGGGAAGACCTTATTGTGGCCTTTTAATACATACGTAGGGACTTACAAGAAAGACTTATCAGAAAGAGAGAGACTTTTTACGACGGCCTGTAGTGACAGGACAAGGGGCAATGGTTTTAAATGGAAAAAGGGTAGGTTTAGATTGGACATAAGGATCAAACTTTTACAATGAGGGTGGTAAGACACTGCAAGAGGTTGCCCAGAGAGGTTGTGGATGCCCCACCTCTGGAAGTGCTTAAGGTCAAGTTGGACGGGGCGTTGAGCAACCTGATCTAGTGAAAGACGTTCCTGTCCACGGCAAGGGGATTAGACTAGATCATCTTTAAGCTCCCTTCCCAGCCAAACCACTCTGTGATTCTGAGATTCTAGGACTGGAGGAAAGCAAACACCTCTCCTATCTTCCAAAAGGGCGAGAAGGAGGAACTAGGGAACGACAAGCTGGCCAGCATCTCCTGGATCCCTGAGAAGGTGCTTGAACAACTGATGCAGGAAACCATTTCCAGGCACATGATGGACAAGAGAGGGATCAGGAGTAGTCAGCATGGATTCCCCAAGGGGAAGTCATGCTGGAGAAAACCAGCAGCTTTCTACCATGAAATGACTGACTTGGTAGGTGAGGGAAAAGGAGTGGATATGGTCTACCCTGACTTCAGTAAGGCTTTTGACATTGTCTTCCTTAAGGTCCTCATAGAGAAGCTGTTGAAGTATGGGCTGGCTGAGCAGATAGTGAAGTGGATTGAAAAATGGTTGCATGGCAGAGCTCAGAGAGGGGTGATCCACGGCACAAAGCCTTGTTGGAGGCTGCTAACTAGTGGCCACCAGTACGTGCTGGGGGCTGCCTGGTTAGCATTGGTGTAGCCTCACCTTGAGTACTGGGTGCAGTTCTGGGCCCCACAATTTAAGAAGGATGTTAGTACTTGAATGCATCCAGAGGAGGGCAACAAGATAGTGGAAGGGCTGGAAGGCATGTCCTAGGAGGAGCGGCTGAGGACACTGCGTTCGGATTTCACCGAGTCCCTGAGCAACGGGTTCTGATGTCACCAAGTCCCCAGGCAACGGGTTCTGTTGTCACCGACGGACGGACTGAGACTCCTCCAAGCGCCAGGCTGTGATGTCATCTAGCGATGGATTGTGACGTCCCCAAGCCATGGATTGTGACCAGGCGTCCCTCGCTGCTTATATTCAGGCACCGAGTCTCACCCAGCTGGCTCGTGCCCGCGCTCCAGCTGAGCGAGTTCGTGAGGTCTGGAGTGCTGAGCGAGGCCTTTGGTGCTGGTGTCGTGCTCGGGGAGTTGTTTCTGGCAGCTCTCAGTGCCCGACCCGGAGCCGTCGAAGGATTTTCTCCGGCCCTGCCAGGTTCGGGCAGCCGGAGCACCCAGGAGGCGCGCTCGCAGCAGCAGAGGTGAGCTGGGCGGGGAAACCTCCGCCTGGGGAGCTGGGGGGTTTCCTTCTGGAGGGACCTGGGCATTTCTTCCAGCCCTCCCCGGGACAGCCAATGACCCTGGCCTCTCTTCCTTTTCTTGCACAACACCTGCTGCTGCAGCGCCGGTGAGAGGGAGCAGCTCGACATCCGCAGTTCCCCCCAAGCCCACTGCAGCAAGTGGAGAGCATGGCCATAGAGCTGGAGGACCGCTGTCCCATCTGCCTGGAAAGCTGGGAGGAGGCCAGCTTTGTGATGCCATGCCTCCACCAGTTCTGCTACCCGTGCATCCTGCGGTGGGCTGAAAGCAAGCCCGAGTGCCCCCTCTGCAAGAGGAGGATCCTCTCCATCTTGCACTCGGTGCGGGCGGACGATGACTACGTGGAGCACGTCGTCACACCATCCGAGACATTATCAGTCATCGTCCACCAGGCGGGAGGAGCTCCCAGCCACCCAGCTGCCCACGAGCTCCATCACCCTGGAGCACCCCAACCAGGGGCTGCAGAAAGGGTGCCCAGGTATCCTGTGGGCGGCCTCCAGCCCGAGGAATGGGTGACCCTTTTCCAGGACCACCCAACTCTCCTCGAGGTCCTGCTACCCTGGCTCCAACCAAGGCTGAGGCAGATCTTTAGGAACAACCGGATGGAGGCAGCCATGGTGGAGGACACCATCCTGACCATCCTGACCAACCACGGGATGGATGAAGAGCTGCTGGTCCGGATGCTGGGGGGCTCCCTCCAAAACCGCACGGTGACATTCGTGCAACAGCTTATCCGTGTTGCCGTGCGACGGTGCAGCAGGGAGGCCCGCCGTCTGCTGGACCAGCAGGAGGGTCTCCCAGCCCCGGCCCAGCCCCCTCCGGGAGCCCTGCGAGATCCAGCGTGGACAACCTCCCCGGCACCTCATCTGCTGCCGTTGGTGGGGGTCCCAGCAGCCACCTCTCTGCTCCCGTTGCCATCACCACCGGAGCAAGAGGAGCCCCAGCTGGAGCCAGGGGAGGCTGTGCCCGGGCCCTCCACTTCCAGCCGGGGCAGTGAACACTTCCCTGGGGGCCACGGCGACACCCAAAGAGGAGGGCTGGTAGCCCTGAGGCCTCTCCAGCCAACAAGAGGCCAGCACGGCACCAGTGACGTTGGAGGGTGCCTCCGGGGATGGCCAAACCAGGACTGGGCCATCAGCTGGGGCATGCGCCAGCCCTCAAGGGCTCCCAGCCCCCAAATCCCATTATCCAAATAAAATAAATGCATGAAAACTACAGAAAAGGTCTCAGTGTCACTAACAGTGCAGGTGGCGTTGCTATCCTCGCCCTTTTTTGCTCTTTTGCCGGGAGGGGTGGGATGTTAATGCTGAGGGGTCCTCCTGTGCGGGCCAGGTACTAGTTCGCTGTTTCCCCCGAAGGCGAGTGCTGCCCAGCTCCAGGTCTGCATCTCTGCAGCTGGTCCCGGGGCAGAGGTTTCCAGCCGGGGGCTCTCCAGGGACAGCCCGTGCCCATCGCTCATCACCCCAGGCCTGGCCTCCTCCTCACTGCACCCTCTGCCCCACGTCCCGGAGCTCTGCTCTCCTACCGGTTCGCACTGCCCGGTGCAGCCTCGCTGCGGCAGCACCCAAATCCCTCCTCCTGCATGGAGTCACGGCTTGGTGCTGCTCTCTGCATCACCCTAGGGTCGTAGCCTGCCAAGGCAGGAGCCCCAAGAAGTTCAACATGGGGAAGCACAAAGTCCTGCACCTGGGGAGGGACAACGCCAGGCACCAGCACATGTGGTGGGCTGCCCGGCTGGAAAGCAGCCAGGGAAAGGTGACCATGCTGCCGCCCTTGAGCACAGGCTTTCTTCCCGCTCTTCCAGATCCAGCCTTGGTGCTGGCATTTCTTCTCCTCCGGTTGGAAAGGACCCATCTCCGGCAGATGCCCGGCAGATGGATGCCAAGCGGCTGAAGACACTGGGTTTGTCTAGTTTGGAGCAGGTCCAGAGCAGGCCCGCAAAATGGTCAGAGGGCTGGAACACCTCTCCTATGATAAAAGGCGGAGAGAGCTGCGGTTGTTCAGCCTGGAGAAGAGGCGGCTCTGGGAAGACCTTATTGTGGCCTTTTAATACATACGTAGGGACTTACAAGAAAGACTTATCAGAAAGAGAGAGACTTTTTACGACGGCCTGTAGTGACAGGACAAGGGGCAATGGTTTTAAATGGAAAAAGGGTAGGTTTAGATTGGACATAAGGATCAAACTTTTACAATGAGGGTGGTAAGACACTGCAAGAGGTTGCCCAGAGAGGTTGTGGATGCCCCACCTCTGGAAGTGCTTAAGGTCAAGTTGGACGGGGCGTTGAGCAACCTGATCTAGTGAAAGACGTTCCTGTCCACGGCAAGGGGATTAGACTAGATCATCTTTAAGCTCCTTCCCAGCCAAACCACTCTGTGATTCTGAGATTCTAGGACTGGAGGAAAGCAAACACCTCTCCTATCTTCCAAAAGGGCGAGAAGGAGGAACTAGGGAACGACAAGCTGGCCAGCATCTCCTGGATCCCTGAGAAGGTGCTTGAACAACTGATGCAGGAAACCATTTCCAGGCACATGATGGACAAGAGAGGGATCAGGAGTAGTCAGCATGGATTCCCCAAGGGGAAGTCATGCTGGAGAAAACCAGCAGCTTTCTACCATGAAATGACTGACTTGGTAGGTGAGGGAAAAGGAGTGGATATGGTCTACCCTGACTTCAGTAAGGCTTTTGACATTGTCTTCCTTAAGGTCCTCATAGAGAAGCTGTTGAAGTATGGGCTGGCTGAGCAGATAGTGAAGTGGATTGAAAAATGGTTGCATGGCAGAGCTCAGAGAGGGGTGATCCACGGCACAAAGCCTTGTTGGAGGCTGCTAACTAGTGGCCACCAGTACGTGCTGGGGGCTGCCTGGTTAGCATTGGTGTAGCCTCACCTTGAGTACTGGGTGCAGTTCTGGGCCCACAATTTAAGAAGGATGTTAGTACTTGAATGCATCCAGAGGAGGGCAACAAAGATAGTGGAAGGGCTGGAAGGCATGTCCTAGGAGGAGCGGCTGAGGACACTGCGTTCGGATTTCACCGAGTCCCTGAGCAACGGGTTCTGATGTCACCAAGTCCCCAGGCAACGGGTTCTGTTGTCACCGACGGACGGACTGAGACTCCTCCAAGCGCCAGGCTGTGATGTCATCTAGCGATGGATTGTGACGTCCCCAAGCCATGGATTGTGACCAGGCGTCCCTCGCTGCTTATATTCAGGCACCGAGTCTCACCCAGCTGGCTCGTGCCCGCGCTCCAGCTGAGCGAGTTCGTGAGGTCTGGAGTGCTGAGCGAGGCCTTTGGTGCTGGTGTCGTGCTCGGGGAGTTGTTTCTGGCAGCTCTCAGTGCCCGACCCCGGAGCCGTCGAAGGATTTTCTCCGGCCCTGCCAGGTTCGGGCAGCCGGAGCACCCAGGAGGCGCGCTCGCAGCAGCAGAGGTGAGCTGGGCGGGGAAACCTCCGCCTGGGGAGCTGGGGGGGTTTCCTTCTGGAGGGACCTGGGCATTTCTTCCAGCCCTCCCCGGGACAGCCAATGACCCTGGCCTCTCTTCCTTTTCTTGCACAACACCTGCTGCTGCAGCGCCGGTGAGAGGGAGCAGCTCGACATCCGCAGTTCCCCCCAAGCCCACTGCAGCAAGTGGAGAGCATGGCCATAGAGCTGGAGGACCGCTGTCCCATCTGCCTGGAAAGCTGGGAGGAGGCCAGCTTTGTGATGCCATGCCTCCACCAGTTCTGCTACCCGTGCATCCTGCGGTGGGCTGAAAGCAAGCCCGAGTGCCCCCTCTGCAAGAGGAGGATCCTCTCCATCTTGCACTCGGTGCGGGCGGACGATGACTACGTGGAGCACGTCGTCACACCATCCGAGACATTATCAGTCATCGTCCACCAGGCGGGAGGAGCTCCCAGCCACCCAGCTGCCCACGAGCTCCATCACCCTGGAGCACCCCAACCAGGGGCTGCAGAAAGGGTGCCCAGGTATCCTGTGGGCGGCCTCCAGCCCGAGGAATGGGTGACCCTTTTCCAGGACCACCCAACTCTCCTCGAGGTCCTGCTACCCTGGCTCCAACCAAGGCTGAGGCAGATCTTTAGGAACAACCGGATGGAGGCAGCCATGGTGGAGGACACCATCCTGACCATCCTGACCAACCACGGGATGGATGAAGAGCTGCTGGTCCGGATGCTGGGGGGCTCCCTCCAAAACCGCACGGTGACATTCGTGCAACAGCTTATCCGTGTTGCCGTGCGACGGTGCAGCAGGGAGGCCCGCCGTCTGCTGGACCAGCAGGAGGGTCTCCCAGCCCCGGCCCAGCCCCTCCGGGAGCCCTGCGAGATCCAGCGTGGACAACCTCCCCGGCACCTCATCTGCTGCCGTTGGTGGGGGTCCCAGCAGCCACCTCTCTGCTCCCGTTGCCATCACCACCGGAGCAAGAGGAGCCCCAGCTGGAGCCAGGGGAGGCTGTGCCCGGGCCCTCCACTTCCAGCCGGGGCAGTGAACACTTCCCTGGGGGGCCACGGCGACACCCAAAGAGGAGGGCTGGTAGCCCTGAGGCCTCTCCAGCCAACAAGAGGCCAGCACGGCACCAGTGACGTTGGAGGGTGCCTCCGGGGATGGCCAAACCAGGACTGGGCCATCAGCTGGGGCATGCGCCAGCCCTCAAGGGCTCCCAGCCCCCCAAATCCCATTATCCAAATAAAATAAATGCATGAAAACTACAGAAAAGGTCTCAGTGTTACTAACAGTGCAGGTGGCGTTGCTATCCTCGCCCTTTTTTGCTCTTTTGCCGGGAGGGGTGGGATGTTAATGCTGAGGGGTCCTCCTGTGCGGGCCAGGTACTAGTTCGCTGTTTCCCCCGAAGGCGAGTGCTGCCCAGCTCCAGGTCTGCATCTCTGCAGCTGGTCCCGGGGCAGAGGTTTCCAGCCGGGGGCTCTCCAGGGACAGCCCGTGCCCCATCGCTCATCACCCCAGGCCTGGCCTCCTCCTCACTGCACCCTCTGCCCCCACGTCCCGGAGCTCTGCTCTCCTACCGGTTCGCACTGCCCGGTGCAGCCTCGCTGCGGCAGCACCCAAATCCCTCCTCCTGCATGGAGTCACGGCTTGGTGCTGCTCTCTGCATCACCCTAGGGTCGTAGCCTGCCAAGGCAGGAGCCCCAAGAAGTTCAACATGGGGAAGCACAAAGTCCTGCACCTGGGGAGGGACAACGCCAGGCACCAGCACATGTGGTGGGCTGCCCGGCTGGAAAGCAGCCAGGGAAAGGTGACCATGCTGCCGCCCTTGAGCACAGGCTTTCTTCCCGCTCTTCCAGATCCAGCCTTGGTGCTGGCATTTCTTCTCCTCCGGTTGGAAAGGACCCATCTCCGGCAGATGCCCGGCAGATGGATGCCAAGCGGCTGAAGACACTGGGTTTGTCTAGTTTGGAGCAGGTCCAGAGCAGGCCCGCAAAAATGGTCAGAGGGCTGGAACACCTCTCCTATGATAAAAGGCGGAGAGAGCTGCGGTTGTTCAGCCTGGAGAAGAGGCGGCTCTGGGAAGACCTTATTGTGGCCTTTTAATACATACGTAGGGACTTACAAGAAAGACTTATCAGAAAGAGAGAGACTTTTTACGACGGCCTGTAGTGACAGGACAAGGGGCAATGGTTTTAAATGGAAAAAGGGTAGGTTTAGATTGGACATAAGGATCAAACTTTTACAATGAGGGTGGTAAGACACTGCAAGAGGTTGCCCAGAGAGGTTGTGGATGCCCCACCTCTGGAAGTGCTTAAGGTCAAGTTGGACGGGGCGTTGAGCAACCTGATCTAGTGAAAGACGTTCCTGTCCACGGCAAGGGGATTAGACTAGATCATCTTTAAGCTCCCTTCCCAGCCAAACCACTCTGTGATTCTGAGATTCTAGGACTGGAGGAAAGCAAACACCTCTCCTATCTTCCAAAAGGGCGAGAAGGAGGAACTAGGGAACGACAAGCTGGCCAGCATCTCCTGGATCCCTGAGAAGGTGCTTGAACAACTGATGCAGGAAACCATTTCCAGGCACATGATGGACAAGAGAGGGATCAGGAGTAGTCAGCATGGATTCCCCAAGGGGAAGTCATGCTGGAGAAAACCAGCAGCTTTCTACCATGAAATGACTGACTTGGTAGGTGAGGGAAAAGGAGTGGATATGGTCTACCCTGACTTCAGTAAGGCTTTTGACATTGTCTTCCTTAAGGTCCTCATAGAGAAGCTGTTGAAGTATGGGCTGGCTGAGCAGATAGTGAAGTGGATTGAAAAATGGTTGCATGGCAGAGCTCAGAGAGGGGTGATCCACGGCACAAAGCCTTGTTGGAGGCTGCTAACTAGTGGCCACCAGTACGTGCTGGGGGCTGCCTGGTTAGCATTGGTGTAGCCTCACCTTGAGTACTGGGTGCAGTTCTGGGCCCCACAATTTAAGAAGGATGTTAGTACTTGAATGCATCCAGAGGAGGGCAACAAAGATAGTGGAAGGGCTGGAAGGCATGTCCTAGGAGGAGCGGCTGAGGACACTGCGTTCGGATTTCACCGAGTCCCTGAGCAACGGGTTCTGATGTCACCAAGTCCCCAGGCAACGGGTTCTGTTGTCACCGACGGACGGACTGAGACTCCTCCAAGCGCCAGGCTGTGATGTCATCTAGCGATGGATTGTGACGTCCCCAAGCCATGGATTGTGACCAGGCGTCCCTCGCTGCTTATATTCAGGCACCGAGTCTCACCCAGCTGGCTCGTGCCCGCGCTCCAGCTGAGCGAGTTCGTGAGGTCTGGAGTGCTGAGCGAGGCCTTTGGTGCTGGTGTCGTGCTCGGGGAGTTGTTTCTGGCAGCTCTCAGTGCCCGACCCGGAGCCGTCGAAGGATTTTCTCCGGCCCTGCCAGGTTCGGGCAGCCGGAGCACCCAGGAGGCGCGCTCGCAGCAGCAGAGGTGAGCTGGGCGGGGAAACCTCCGCCTGGGGAGCTGGGGGGTTTCCTTCTGGAGGGACCTGGGCATTTCTTCCAGCCCTCCCCGGGACAGCCAATGACCCTGGCCTCTCTTCCTTTTCTTGCACAACACCTGCTGCTGCAGCGCCGGTGAGAGGGAGCAGCTCGACATCCGCAGTTCCCCCCAAGCCACTGCAGCAAGTGGAGAGCATGGCCATAGAGCTGGAGGACCGCTGTCCCATCTGCCTGGAAAGCTGGGAGGAGGCCAGCTTTGTGATGCCATGCCTCCACCAGTTCTGCTACCCGTGCATCCTGCGGTGGGCTGAAAGCAAGCCGAGTGCCCCCTCTGCAAGAGGAGGATCCTCTCCATCTTGCACTCGGTGCGGGCGGACGATGACTACGTGGAGCACGTCGTCACACCATCCGAGACATTATCAGTCATCGTCCACCAGGCGGGAGGAGCTCCCAGCCACCCAGCTGCCCACGAGCTCCATCACCCTGGAGCACCCCAACCAGGGGCTGCAGAAAGGGTGCCCAGGTATCCTGTGGGCGGCCTCCAGCCCGAGGAATGGGTGACCCTTTTCCAGGACCACCCAACTCTCCTCGAGGTCCTGCTACCCTGGCTCCAACCAAGGCTGAGGCAGATCTTTAGGAACAACCGGATGGAGGCAGCCATGGTGGAGGACACCATCCTGACCATCCTGACCAACCACGGGATGGATGAAGAGCTGCTGGTCCGGATGCTGGGGGGCTCCCTCCAAAACCGCACGGTGACATTCGTGCAACAGCTTATCCGTGTTGCCGTGCGACGGTGCAGCAGGGAGGCCCGCCGTCTGCTGGACCAGCAGGAGGGTCTCCCAGCCCCGGCCCAGCCCCTCCGGGAGCCCTGCGAGATCCAGCGTGGACAACCTCCCCGGCACCTCATCTGCTGCCGTTGGTGGGGGTCCCAGCAGCCACCTCTCTGCTCCCGTTGCCATCACCACCGGAGCAAGAGGAGCCCCAGCTGGAGCCAGGGGAGGCTGTGCCCGGGCCCTCCACTTCCAGCCGGGGCAGTGAACACTTCCCTGGGGGGCCACGGCGACACCCAAAGAGGAGGGCTGGTAGCCCGAGGCCTCTCCAGCCAACAAGAGGCCAGCACGGCACCAGTGACGTTGGAGGGTGCCTCCGGGGATGGCCAAACCAGGACTGGGCCATCAGCTGGGGCATGCGCCAGCCCTCAAGGGCTCCCAGCCCCCAAATCCCATTATCCAAATAAAATAAATGCATGAAAACTACAGAAAAGGTCTCAGTGTCACTAACAGTGCAGGTGGCGTTGCTATCCTCGCCCTTTTTTGCTCTTTTGCCGGGAGGGGTGGGATGTTAATGCTGAGGGGTCCTCCTGTGCGGGCCAGGTACTAGTTCGCTGTTTCCCCCGAAGGCGAGTGCTGCCCAGCTCCAGGTCTGCATCTCTGCAGCTGGTCCCGGGGCAGAGGTTTCCAGCCGGGGGCTCTCCAGGGACAGCCGTGCCCCATCGCTCATCACCCCAGGCCTGGCCTCCTCCTCACTGCACCCTCTGCCCCCACGTCCCGGAGCTCTGCTCTCCTACCGGTTCGCACTGCCCGGTGCAGCCTCGCTGCGGCAGCACCCAAATCCCTCCTCCTGCATGGAGTCACGGCTTGGTGCTGCTCTCTGCATCACCCTAGGGTCGTAGCCTGCCAAGGCAGGAGCCCCAAGAAGTTCAACATGGGGAAGCACAAAGTCCTGCACCTGGGGAGGGACAACGCCAGGCACCAGCACATGTGGTGGGCTGCCCGGCTGGAAAGCAGCCAGGGAAAGGTGACCATGCTGCCGCCCTTGAGCACAGGCTTTCTTCCCGCTCTTCCAGATCCAGCCTTGGTGCTGGCATTTCTTCTCCTCCGGTTGGAAAGGACCCATCTCCGGCAGATGCCCGGCAGATGGATGCCAAGCGGCTGAAGACACTGGGTTTGTCTAGTTTGGAGCAGGTCCAGAGCAGGCCCGCAAAAATGGTCAGAGGGCTGGAACACCTCTCCTATGATAAAAGGCGGAGAGAGCTGCGGTTGTTCAGCCTGGAGAAGAGGCGGCTCTGGGAAGACCTTATTGTGGCCTTTTAATACATACGTAGGGACTTACAAGAAAGACTTATCAGAAAGAGAGAGACTTTTTACGACGGCCTGTAGTGACAGGACAAGGGGCAATGGTTTTAAATGGAAAAAGGGTAGGTTTAGATTGGACATAAGGATCAAACTTTTACAATGAGGGTGGTAAGACACTGCAAGAGGTTGCCCAGAGAGGTTGTGGATGCCCCACCTCTGGAAGTGCTTAAGGTCAAGTTGGACGGGGCGTTGAGCAACCTGATCTAGTGAAAGACGTTCCTGTCCACGGCAAGGGGATTAGACTAGATCATCTTTAAGCTCCCTTCCCAGCCAAACCACTCTGTGATTCTGAGATTCTAGGACTGGAGGAAAGCAAACACCTCTCCTATCTTCCAAAAGGGCGAGAAGGAGGAACTAGGGAACGACAAGCTGGCCAGCATCTCCTGGATCCCTGAGAAGGTGCTTGAACAACTGATGCAGGAAACCATTTCCAGGCACATGATGGACAAGAGAGGGATCAGGAGTAGTCAGCATGGATTCCCCAAGGGGAAGTCATGCTGGAGAAAACCAGCAGCTTTCTACCATGAAATGACTGACTTGGTAGGTGAGGGAAAAGGAGTGGATATGGTCTACCCTGACTTCAGTAAGGCTTTTGACATTGTCTTCCTTAAGGTCCTCATAGAGAAGCTGTTGAAGTATGGGCTGGCTGAGCAGATAGTGAAGTGGATTGAAAAATGGTTGCATGGCAGAGCTCAGAGAGGGGTGATCCACGGCACAAAGCCTTGTTGGAGGCTGCTAACTAGTGGCCACCAGTACGTGCTGGGGGCTGCCTGGTTAGCATTGGTGTAGCCTCACCTTGAGTACTGGGTGCAGTTCTGGGCCCCACAATTTAAGAAGGATGTTAGTACTTGAATGCATCCAGAGGAGGGCAACAAAGATAGTGGAAGGGCTGGAAGGCATGTCCTAGGAGGAGCGGCTGAGGACACTGCGTTCGGATTTCACCGAGTCCCTGAGCAACGGGTTCTGATGTCACCAAGTCCCCAGGCAACGGGTTCTGTTGTCACCGACGGACGGACTGAGACTCCTCCAAGCGCCAGGCTGTGATGTCATCTAGCGATGGATTGTGACGTCCCCAAGCCATGGATTGTGACCAGGCGTCCCTCGCTGCTTATATTCAGGCACCGAGTCTCACCCAGCTGGCTCGTGCCCGCGCTCCAGCTGAGCGAGTTCGTGAGGTCTGGAGTGCTGAGCGAGGCCTTTGGTGCTGGTGTCGTGCTCGGGGAGTTGTTTCTGGCAGCTCTCAGTGCCCGACCCCGGAGCCGTCGAAGGATTTTCTCCGGCCCTGCCAGGTTCGGGCAGCCGGAGCACCCAGGAGGCGCGCTCGCAGCAGCAGAGGTGAGCTGGGCGGGGAAACCTCCGCCTGGGGAGCTGGGGGGGTTTCCTTCTGGAGGGACCTGGGCATTTCTTCCAGCCCTCCCCGGGACAGCCAATGACCCTGGCCTCTCTTCCTTTTCTTGCACAACACCTGCTGCTGCAGCGCCGGTGAGAGGGAGCAGCTCGACATCCGCAGTTCCCCCCAAGCCCACTGCAGCAAGTGGAGAGCATGGCCATAGAGCTGGAGGACCGCTGTCCCATCTGCCTGGAAAGCTGGGAGGAGGCCAGCTTTGTGATGCCATGCCTCCACCAGTTCTGCTACCCGTGCATCCTGCGGTGGGCTGAAAGCAAGCCCGAGTGCCCCCTCTGCAAGAGGAGGATCCTCTCCATCTTGCACTCGGTGCGGGCGGACGATGACTACGTGGAGCACGTCGTCACACCATCCGAGACATTATCAGTCATCGTCCACCAGGCGGGAGGAGCTCCCAGCCACCCAGCTGCCCACGAGCTCCATCACCCTGGAGCACCCCAACCAGGGGCTGCAGAAAGGGTGCCCAGGTATCCTGTGGGCGGCCTCCAGCCCGAGGAATGGGTGACCCTTTTCCAGGACCACCCAACTCTCCTCGAGGTCCTGCTACCCTGGCTCCAACCAAGGCTGAGGCAGATCTTTAGGAACAACCGGATGGAGGCAGCCATGGTGGAGGACACCATCCTGACCATCCTGACCAACCACGGGATGGATGAAGAGCTGCTGGTCCGGATGCTGGGGGGCTCCCTCCAAAACCGCACGGTGACATTCGTGCAACAGCTTATCCGTGTTGCCGTGCGACGGTGCAGCAGGGAGGCCCGCCGTCTGCTGGACCAGCAGGAGGGTCTCCCAGCCCCGGCCCAGCCCCCTCCGGGAGCCCTGCGAGATCCAGCGTGGACAACCTCCCCGGCACCTCATCTGCTGCCGTTGGTGGGGGTCCCAGCAGCCACCTCTCTGCTCCCGTTGCCATCACCACCGGAGCAAGAGGAGCCCCAGCTGGAGCCAGGGGAGGCTGTGCCCGGGCCCTCCACTTCCAGCCGGGGCAGTGAACACTTCCCTGGGGGGCCACGGCGACACCCAAAGAGGAGGGCTGGTAGCCCCGAGGCCTCTCCAGCCAACAAGAGGCCAGCACGGCACCAGTGACGTTGGAGGGTGCCTCCGGGGATGGCCAAACCAGGACTGGGCCATCAGCTGGGGCATGCGCCAGCCCTCAAGGGCTCCCAGCCCCCCAAATCCCATTATCCAAATAAAATAAATGCATGAAAACTACAGAAAAGGTCTCAGTGTTACTAACAGTGCAGGTGGCGTTGCTATCCTCGCCCTTTTTTGCTCTTTTGCCGGGAGGGGTGGGATGTTAATGCTGAGGGGTCCTCCTGTGCGGGCCAGGTACTAGTTCGCTGTTTCCCCCGAAGGCGAGTGCTGCCCAGCTCCAGGTCTGCATCTCTGCAGCTGGTCCCGGGGCAGAGGTTTCCAGCCGGGGGCTCTCCAGGGACAGCCCGTGCCCCATCGCTCATCACCCCAGGCCTGGCCTCCTCCTCACTGCACCCTCTGCCCCCACGTCCCGGAGCTCTGCTCTCCTACCGGTTCGCACTGCCCGGTGCAGCCTCGCTGCGGCAGCACCCAAATCCCTCCTCCTGCATGGAGTCACGGCTTGGTGCTGCTCTCTGCATCACCCTAGGGTCGTAGCCTGCCAAGGCAGGAGCCCCAAGAAGTTCAACATGGGGAAGCACAAAGTCCTGCACCTGGGGAGGGACAACGCCAGGCACCAGCACATGTGGTGGGCTGCCCGGCTGGAAAGCAGCCAGGGAAAGGTGACCATGCTGCCGCCCTTGAGCACAGGCTTTCTTCCCGCTCTTCCAGATCCAGCCTTGGTGCTGGCATTTCTTCTCCTCCGGTTGGAAAGGACCCATCTCCGGCAGATGCCCGGCAGATGGATGCCAAGCGGCTGAAGACACTGGGTTTGTCTAGTTTGGAGCAGGTCCAGAGCAGGCCCGCAAAAATGGTCAGAGGGCTGGAACACCTCTCCTATGATAAAAGGCGGAGAGAGCTGCGGTTGTTCAGCCTGGAGAAGAGGCGGCTCTGGGAAGACCTTATTGTGGCCTTTTAATACATACATAGGGACTTACAAGAAAGACTTATCAGAAAGAGAGAGACTTTTTACGACGGCCTGTAGTGACAGGACAAGGGGCAATGGTTTTAAATGGAAAAAGGGTAGGTTTAGATTGGACATAAGGATCAAACTTTTACAATGAGGGTGGTAAGACACTGCAAGAGGTTGCCCAGAGAGGTTGTGGATGCCCCACCTCTGGAAGTGCTTAAGGTCAAGTTGGACGGGGCGTTGAGCAACCTGATCTAGTGAAAGACGTTCCTGTCCACGGCAAGGGGATTAGACTAGATCATCTTTAAGCTCCCTTCCCAGCCAAACCACTCTGTGATTCTGAGATTCTAGGACTGGAGGAAAGCAAACACCTCTCCTATCTTCCAAAAGGGCGAGAAGGAGGAACTAGGGAACGACAAGCTGGCCAGCATCTCCTGGATCCCTGAGAAGGTGCTTGAACAACTGATGCAGGAAACCATTTCCAGGCACATGATGGACAAGAGAGGGATCAGGAGTAGTCAGCATGGATTCCCCAAGGGGAAGTCATGCTGGAGAAAACCAGCAGCTTTCTACCATGAAATGACTGACTTGGTAGGTGAGGGAAAAGGAGTGGATATGGTCTACCCTGACTTCAGTAAGGCTTTTGACATTGTCTTCCTTAAGGTCCTCATAGAGAAGCTGTTGAAGTATGGGCTGGCTGAGCAGATAGTGAAGTGGATTGAAAAATGGTTGCATGGCAGAGCTCAGAGAGGGGTGATCCACGGCACAAAGCCTTGTTGGAGGCTGCTAACTAGTGGCCACCAGTACGTGCTGGGGGCTGCCTGGTTAGCATTGGTGTAGCCTCACCTTGAGTACTGGGTGCAGTTCTGGGCCCCACAATTTAAGAAGGATGTTAGTACTTGAATGCATCCAGAGGAGGGCAACAAAGATAGTGGAAGGGCTGGAAGGCATGTCCTAGGAGGAGCGGCTGAGGACACTGCGTTCGGATTTCACCGAGTCCCTGAGCAACGGGTTCTGATGTCACCAAGTCCCCAGGCAACGGGTTCTGTTGTCACCGACGGACGGACTGAGACTCCTCCAAGCGCCAGGCTGTGATGTCATCTAGCGATGGATTGTGACGTCCCCAAGCCATGGATTGTGACCAGGCGTCCCTCGCTGCTTATATTCAGGCACCGAGTCTCACCCAGCTGGCTCGTGCCCGCGCTCCAGCTGAGCGAGTTCGTGAGGTCTGGAGTGCTGAGCGAGGCCTTTGGTGCTGGTGTCGTGCTCGGGGAGTTGTTTCTGGCAGCTCTCAGTGCCCGACCCCGGAGCCGTCGAAGGATTTTCTCCGGCCCTGCCAGGTTCGGGCAGCCGGAGCACCCAGGAGGCGCGCTCGCAGCAGCAGAGGTGAGCTGGGCGGGGAAACCTCCGCCTGGGGAGCTGGGGGGGTTTCCTTCTGGAGGGACCTGGGCATTTCTTCCAGCCCTCCCCGGGACAGCCAATGACCCTGGCCTCTCTTCCTTTTCTTGCACAACACCTGCTGCTGCAGCGCCGGTGAGAGGGAGCAGCTCGACATCCGCAGTTCCCCCCAAGCCCACTGCAGCAAGTGGAGAGCATGGCCATAGAGCTGGAGGACCGCTGTCCCATCTGCCTGGAAAGCTGGGAGGAGGCCAGCTTTGTGATGCCATGCCTCCACCAGTTCTGCTACCCGTGCATCCTGCGGTGGGCTGAAAGCAAGCCCGAGTGCCCCCTCTGCAAGAGGAGGATCCTCTCCATCTTGCACTCGGTGCGGGCGGACGATGACTACGTGGAGCACGTCGTCACACCATCCGAGACATTATCAGTCATCGTCCACCAGGCGGGAGGAGCTCCCAGCCACCCAGCTGCCCACGAGCTCCATCACCCTGGAGCACCCCAACCAGGGGCTGCAGAAAGGGTGCCCAGGTATCCTGTGGGCGGCCTCCAGCCCGAGGAATGGGTGACCCTTTTCCAGGACCACCCAACTCTCCTCGAGGTCCTGCTACCCTGGCTCCAACCAAGGCTGAGGCAGATCTTTAGGAACAACCGGATGGAGGCAGCCATGGTGGAGGACACCATCCTGACCATCCTGACCAACCACGGGATGGATGAAGAGCTGCTGGTCCGGATGCTGGGGGGCTCCCTCCAAAACCGCACGGTGACATTCGTGCAACAGCTTATCCGTGTTGCCGTGCGACGGTGCAGCAGGGAGGCCCGCCGTCTGCTGGACCAGCAGGAGGGTCTCCCAGCCCCGGCCCAGCCCCCTCCGGGAGCCCTGCGAGATCCAGCGTGGACAACCTCCCCGGCACCTCATCTGCTGCCGTTGGTGGGGGTCCCAGCAGCCACCTCTCTGCTCCCGTTGCCATCACCACCGGAGCAAGAGGAGCCCCAGCTGGAGCCAGGGGAGGCTGTGCCCGGGCCCTCCACTTCCAGCCGGGGCAGTGAACACTTCCCTGGGGGGCCACGGCGACACCCAAAGAGGAGGGCTGGTAGCCCCGAGGCCTCTCCAGCCAACAAGAGGCCAGCACGGCACCAGTGACGTTGGAGGGTGCCTCCGGGGATGGCCAAACCAGGACTGGGCCATCAGCTGGGGCATGCGCCAGCCCTCAAGGGCTCCCAGCCCCCCAAATCCCATTATCCAAATAAAATAAATGCATGAAAACTACAGAAAAGGTCTCAGTGTTACTAACAGTGCAGGTGGCGTTGCTATCCTCGCCCTTTTTTGCTCTTTTGCCGGGAGGGGTGGGATGTTAATGCTGAGGGGTCCTCCTGTGCGGGCCAGGTACTAGTTCGCTGTTTCCCCCGAAGGCGAGTGCTGCCCAGCTCCAGGTCTGCATCTCTGCAGCTGGTCCCGGGGCAGAGGTTTCCAGCCGGGGGCTCTCCAGGGACAGCCCGTGCCCCATCGCTCATCACCCCAGGCCTGGCCTCCTCCTCACTGCACCCTCTGCCCCCACGTCCCGGAGCTCTGCTCTCCTACCGGTTCGCACTGCCCGGTGCAGCCTCGCTGCGGCAGCACCCAAATCCCTCCTCCTGCATGGAGTCACGGCTTGGTGCTGCTCTCTGCATCACCCTAGGGTCGTAGCCTGCCAAGGCAGGAGCCCCAAGAAGTTCAACATGGGGAAGCACAAAGTCCTGCACCTGGGGAGGGACAACGCCAGGCACCAGCACATGTGGTGGGCTGCCCGGCTGGAAAGCAGCCAGGGAAAGGTGACCATGCTGCCGCCCTTGAGCACAGGCTTTCTTCCCGCTCTTCCAGATCCAGCCTTGGTGCTGGCATTTCTTCTCCTCCGGTTGGAAAGGACCCATCTCCGGCAGATGCCCGGCAGATGGATGCCAAGCGGCTGAAGACACTGGGTTTGTCTAGTTTGGAGCAGGTCCAGAGCAGGCCCGCAAAAATGGTCAGAGGGCTGGAACACCTCTCCTATGATAAAAGGCGGAGAGAGCTGCGGTTGTTCAGCCTGGAGAAGAGGCGGCTCTGGGAAGACCTTATTGTGGCCTTTTAATACATACGTAGGGACTTACAAGAAAGACTTATCAGAAAGAGAGAGACTTTTTACGACGGCCTGTAGTGACAGGACAAGGGGCAATGGTTTTAAATGGAAAAAGGGTAGGTTTAGATTGGACATAAGGATCAAACTTTTACAATGAGGGTGGTAAGACACTGCAAGAGGTTGCCCAGAGAGGTTGTGGATGCCCCACCTCTGGAAGTGCTTAAGGTCAAGTTGGACGGGGCGTTGAGCAACCTGATCTAGTGAAAGACGTTCCTGTCCACGGCAAGGGGATTAGACTAGATCATCTTTAAGCTCCCTTCCCAGCCAAACCACTCTGTGATTCTGAGATTCTAGGACTGGAGGAAAGCAAACACCTCTCCTATCTTCCAAAAGGGCGAGAAGGAGGAACTAGGGAACGACAAGCTGGCCAGCATCTCCTGGATCCCTGAGAAGGTGCTTGAACAACTGATGCAGGAAACCATTTCCAGGCACATGATGGACAAGAGAGGGATCAGGAGTAGTCAGCATGGATTCCCCAAGGGGAAGTCATGCTGGAGAAAACCAGCAGCTTTCTACCATGAAATGACTGACTTGGTAGGTGAGGGAAAAGGAGTGGATATGGTCTACCCTGACTTCAGTAAGGCTTTTGACATTGTCTTCCTTAAGGTCCTCATAGAGAAGCTGTTGAAGTATGGGCTGGCTGAGCAGATAGTGAAGTGGATTGAAAAATGGTTGCATGGCAGAGCTCAGAGAGGGTGATCCACGGCACAAAGCCTTGTTGGAGGCTGCTAACTAGTGGCCACCAGTACGTGCTGGGGGCTGCCTGGTTAGCATTGGTGTAGCCTCACCTTGAGTACTGGGTGCAGTTCTGGGCCCCACAATTTAAGAAGGATGTTAGTACTTGAATGCATCCAGAGGAGGGCAACAAAGATAGTGGAAGGGCTGGAAGGCATGTCCTAGGAGGAGCGGCTGAGGACACTGCGTTCGGATTTCACCGAGTCCCTGAGCAACGGGTTCTGATGTCACCAAGTCCCCAGGCAACGGGTTCTGTTGTCACCGACGGATGGACTGAGACTCCTCCAAGCGCCAGGCTGTGATGTCATCTAGCGATGGATTGTGACGTCCCCAAGCCATGGATTGTGACCAGGCGTCCCTCGCTGCTTATATTCAGGCACCGAGTCTCACCCAGCTGGCTCGTGCCCGCGCTCCAGCTGAGCGAGTTCGTGAGGTCTGGAGTGCTGAGCGAGGCCTTTGGTGCTGGTGTCGTGCTCGGGGAGTTGTTTCTGGCAGCTCTCAGTGCCCGACCCCGGAGCCGTCGAAGGATTTTCTCCGGCCCTGCCAGGTTCGGGCAGCCGGAGCACCCAGGAGGCGCGCTCGCAGCAGCAGAGGTGAGCTGGGCGGGGAAACCTCCGCCTGGGGAGCTGGGGGGGGTTTCCTTCTGGAGGGACCTGGGCATTTCTTCCAGCCCTCCCGGGACAGCCAATGACCCTGGCCTCTCTTCCTTTTCTTGCACAACACCTGCTGCTGCAGCGCCGGTGAGAGGGAGCAGCTCGACATCCGCAGTTCCCCCCAAGCCCACTGCAGCAAGTGGAGAGCATGGCCATAGAGCTGGAGGACCGCTGTCCCATCTGCCTGGAAAGCTGGGAGGAGGCCAGCTTTGTGATGCCATGCCTCCACCAGTTCTGCTACCCGTGCATCCTGCGGTGGGCTGAAAGCAAGCCCGAGTGCCCCCTCTGCAAGAGGAGGATCCTCTCCATCTTGCACTCGGTGCGGGCGGACGATGACTACGTGGAGCACGTCGTCACACCATCCGAGACATTATCAGTCATCGTCCACCAGGCGGGAGGAGCTCCCAGCCACCCAGCTGCCCACGAGCTCCATCACCCTGGAGCACCCCAACCAGGGGCTGCAGAAAGGGTGCCCAGGTATCCTGTGGGCGGCCTCCAGCCCGAGGAATGGGTGACCCTTTTCCAGGACCACCCAACTCTCCTCGAGGTCCTGCTACCCTGGCTCCAACCAAGGCTGAGGCAGATCTTTAGGAACAACCGGATGGAGGCAGCCATGGTGGAGGACACCATCCTGACCATCCTGACCAACCACGGGATGGATGAAGAGCTGCTGGTCCGGATGCTGGGGGGCTCCCTCCAAAACCGCACGGTGACATTCGTGCAACAGCTTATCCGTGTTGCCGTGCGACGGTGCAGCAGGGAGGCCCGCCGTCTGCTGGACCAGCAGGAGGGTCTCCCAGCCCCGGCCCAGCCCCTCCGGGAGCCCTGCGAGATCCAGCGTGGACAACCTCCCCGGCACCTCATCTGCTGCCGTTGGTGGGGGTCCCAGCAGCCACCTCTCTGCTCCCGTTGCCATCACCACCGGAGCAAGAGGAGCCCCAGCTGGAGCCAGGGGAGGCTGTGCCCGGGCCCTCCACTTCCAGCCGGGGCAGTGAACACTTCCCTGGGGGGCCACGGCGACACCCAAAGAGGAGGGCTGGTAGCCCCGAGGCCTCTCCAGCCAACAAGAGGCCAGCACGGCACCAGTGACGTTGGAGGGTGCCTCCGGGGATGGCCAAACCAGGACTGGGCCATCAGCTGGGGCATGCGCCAGCCCTCAAGGGCTCCCAGCCCCCAAATCCCATTATCCAAATAAAATAAATGCATGAAAAACTACAGAAAAGGTCTCAGTGTTACTAACAGTGCAGGTGGCGTTGCTATCCTCGCCCTTTTTTTGCTCTTTTGCCGGGAGGGGTGGGATGTTAATGCTGAGGGGTCCTCCTGTGCGGGCCAGGTACTAGTTCGCTGTTTCCCCCGAAGGCGAGTGCTGCCCAGCTCCAGGCCTGCATCTCTGCAGCTGGTCCCGGGGCAGAGGTTTCCAGCCGGGGGCTCTCCAGGGACAGCCCGTGCCCATCGCTCATCACCCCAGGCCTGGCCTCCTCCTCACTGCACCCTCTGCCCCCACGTCCCGGAGCTCTGCTCTCCTACCGGTTCGCACTGCCCGGTGCAGCCTCGCTGCGGCAGCACCCAAATCCCTCCTCCTGCATGGAGTCACGGCTTGGTGCTGCTCTCTGCATCACCCTAGGGTCGTAGCCTGCCAAGGCAGGAGCCCCAAGAAGTTCAACATGGGGAAGCACAAAGTCCTGCACCTGGGGAGGGACAACGCCAGGCACCAGCACATGTGGTGGGCTGCCCGGCTGGAAAGCAGCCAGGGAAAGGTGACCATGCTGCCGCCCTTGAGCACAGGCTTTCTTCCGCTCTTCCAGATCCAGCCTTGGTGCTGGCATTTCTTCTCCTCCGGTTGGAAAGGACCCATCTCCGGCAGATGCCCGGCAGATGGATGCCAAGCGGCTGAAGACACTGGGTTTGTCTAGTTTGGAGCAGGTCCAGAGCAGGCCCGCAAAATGGTCAGAGGGCTGGAACACCTCTCCTATGATAAAAGGCGGAGAGAGCTGCGGTTGTTCAGCCTGGAGAAGAGGCGGCTCTGGGAAGACCTTATTGTGGCCTTTTAATACATACGTAGGGACTTACAAGAAAGACTTATCAGAAAGAGAGAGACTTTTTACGACGGCCTGTAGTGACAGGACAAGGGGCAATGGTTTTAAATGGAAAAAGGGTAGGTTTAGATTGGACATAAGGATCAAACTTTTACAATGAGGGTGGTAAGACACTGCAAGAGGTTGCCCAGAGAGGTTGTGGATGCCCCACCTCTGGAAGTGCTTAAGGTCAAGTTGGACGGGGCGTTGAGCAACCTGATCTAGTGAAAGACGTTCCTGTCCACGGCAAGGGGATTAGACTAGATCATCTTTAAGCTCCCTTCCCAGCCAAACCACTCTGTGATTCTGAGATTCTAGGACTGGAGGAAAGCAAACACCTCTCCTATCTTCCAAAAGGGCGAGAAGGAGGAACTAGGGAACGACAAGCTGGCCAGCATCTCCTGGATCCCTGAGAAGGTGCTTGAACAACTGATGCAGGAAACCATTTCCAGGCACATGATGGACAAGAGAGGGATCAGGAGTAGTCAGCATGGATTCCCCAAGGGGAAGTCATGCTGGAGAAAACCAGCAGCTTTCTACCATGAAATGACTGACTTGGTAGGTGAGGGAAAAGGAGTGGATATGGTCTACCCTGACTTCAGTAAGGCTTTTGACATTGTCTTCCTTAAGGTCCTCATAGAGAAGCTGTTGAAGTATGGGCTGGCTGAGCAGATAGTGAAGTGGATTGAAAAATGGTTGCATGGCAGAGCTCAGAGAGGGTGATCCACGGCACAAAGCCTTGTTGGAGGCTGCTAACTAGTGGCCACCAGTACGTGCTGGGGGCTGCCTGGTTAGCATTGGTGTAGCCTCACCTTGAGTACTGGGTGCAGTTCTGGGCCCCACAATTTAAGAAGGATGTTAGTACTTGAATGCATCCAGAGGAGGGCAACAAAGATAGTGGAAGGGCTGGAAGGCATGTCCTAGGAGGAGCGGCTGAGGACACTGCGTTCGGATTTCACCGAGTCCCTGAGCAACGGGTTCTGATGTCACCAAGTCCCCAGGCAACGGGTTCTGTTGTCACCGACGGATGGACTGAGACTCCTCCAAGCGCCAGGCTGTGATGTCATCTAGCGATGGATTGTGACGTCCCCAAGCCATGGATTGTGACCAGGCGTCCCTCGCTGCTTATATTCAGGCACCGAGTCTCACCCAGCTGGCTCGTGCCCGCGCTCCAGCTGAGCGAGTTCGTGAGGTCTGGAGTGCTGAGCGAGGCCTTTGGTGCTGGTGTCGTGCTCGGGGAGTTGTTTCTGGCAGCTCTCAGTGCCCGACCCCGGAGCCGTCGAAGGATTTTCTCCGGCCCTGCCAGGTTCGGGCAGCCGGAGCACCCAGGAGGCGCGCTCGCAGCAGCAGAGGTGAGCTGGGCGGGGAAACCTCCGCCTGGGGAGCTGGGGGGGTTTCCTTCTGGAGGGACCTGGGCATTTCTTCCAGCCCTCCCCGGGACAGCCAATGACCCTGGCCTCTCTTCCTTTTCTTGCACAACACCTGCTGCTGCAGCGCCGGTGAGAGGGAGCAGCTCGACATCCGCAGTTCCCCCAAGCCCACTGCAGCAAGTGGAGAGCATGGCCATAGAGCTGGAGGACCGCTGTCCCATCTGCCTGGAAAGCTGGGAGGAGGCCAGCTTTGTGATGCCATGCCTCCACCAGTTCTGCTACCCGTGCATCCTGCGGTGGGCTGAAAGCAAGCCCGAGTGCCCCCTCTGCAAGAGGAGGATCCTCTCCATCTTGCACTCGGTGCGGGCGGACGATGACTACGTGGAGCACGTCGTCACACCATCCGAGACATTATCAGTCATCGTCCACCAGGCGGGAGGAGCTCCCAGCCACCCAGCTGCCCACGAGCTCCATCACCCTGGAGCACCCCAACCAGGGGCTGCAGAAAGGGTGCCCAGGTATCCTGTGGGCGGCCTCCAGCCCGAGGAATGGGTGACCCTTTTCCAGGACCACCCAACTCTCCTCGAGGTCCTGCTACCCTGGCTCCAACCAAGGCTGAGGCAGATCTTTAGGAACAACCGGATGGAGGCAGCCATGGTGGAGGACACCATCCTGACCATCCTGACCAACCACGGGATGGATGAAGAGCTGCTGGTCCGGATGCTGGGGGCTCCCTCCAAAACCGCACGGTGACATTCGTGCAACAGCTTATCCGTGTTGCCGTGCGACGGTGCAGCAGGGAGGCCCGCCGTCTGCTGGACCAGCAGGAGGGTCTCCCAGCCCCGGCCCAGCCCCTCCGGGAGCCCTGCGAGATCCAGCGTGGACAACCTCCCCGGCACCTCATCTGCTGCCGTTGGTGGGGGTCCCAGCAGCCACCTCTCTGCTCCCGTTGCCATCACCACCGGAGCAAGAGGAGCCCCAGCTGGAGCCAGGGGAGGCTGTGCCCGGGCCCTCCACTTCCAGCCGGGGCAGTGAACACTTCCCTGGGGGGCCACGGCGACACCCAAAGAGGAGGGCTGGTAGCCCCGAGGCCTCTCCAGCCAACAAGAGGCCAGCACGGCACCAGTGACGTTGGAGGGTGCCTCCGGGGATGGCCAAACCAGGACTGGGCCATCAGCTGGGCATGCGCCAGCCCTCAAGGACTCCCAGCCCCCCAAATCCCATTATCCAAATAAAATAAATGCATGAAAACTACAGAAAAGGTCTCAGTGTTACTAACAGTGCAGGTGGCGTTGCTATCCTCGCCCTTTTTTGCTCTTTTGCCGGGAGGGGTGGGATGTTAATGCTGAGGGGTCCTCCTGTGCGGGCCAGGTACTAGTTCGCTGTTTCCCCCGAAGGCGAGTGCTGCCCAGCTCCAGGCCTGCATCTCTGCAGCTGGTCCCGGGGCAGAGGTTTCCAGCCGGGGGCTCTCCAGGGACAGCCCGTGCCCCATCGCTCATCACCCCAGGCCTGGCCTCCTCCTCACTGCACCCTCTGCCCCCACGTCCCGGAGCTCTGCTCTCCTACCGGTTCGCACTGCCCGGTGCAGCCTCGCTGCGGCAGCACCCAAATCCCTCCTCCTGCATGGAGTCACGGCTTGGTGCTGCTCTCTGCATCACCCTAGGGTCGTAGCCTGCCAAGGCAGGAGCCCCAAGAAGTTCAACATGGGGAAGCACAAAGTCCTGCACCTGGGGAGGGACAACGCCAGGCACCAGCACATGTGGTGGGCTGCCCGGCTGGAAAGCAGCCAGGGAAAGGTGACCATGCTGCCGCCCTTGAGCACAGGCTTTCTTCCCGCTCTTCCAGATCCAGCCTTGGTGCTGGCATTTCTTCTCCTCCGGTTGGAAAGGACCCATCTCCGGCAGATGCCCGGCAGATGGATGCCAAGCGGCTGAAGACACTGGGTTTGTCTAGTTTGGAGCAGGTCCAGAGCAGGCCCGCAAAAATGGTCAGAGGGCTGGAACACCTCTCCTATGATAAAAGGCGGAGAGAGCTGCGGTTGTTCAGCCTGGAGAAGAGGCGGCTCTGGGAAGACCTTATTGTGGCCTTTTAATACATACATAGGGACTTACAAGAAAGACTTATCAGAAAGAGAGAGACTTTTTACGACGGCCTGTAGTGACAGGACAAGGGGCAATGGTTTTAAATGGAAAAAGGGTAGGTTTAGATTGGACATAAGGATCAAACTTTTACAATGAGGGTGGTAAGACACTGCAAGAGGTTGCCCAGAGAGGTTGTGGATGCCCCACCTCTGGAAGTGCTTAAGGTCAAGTTGGACGGGGCGTTGAGCAACCTGATCTAGTGAAAGACGTTCCTGTCCACGGCAAGGGGATTAGACTAGATCATCTTTAAGCTCCCTTCCCAGCCAAACCACTCTGTGATTCTGAGATTCTAGGACTGGAGGAAAGCAAACACCTCTCCTATCTTCCAAAAGGGCGAGAAGGAGGAACTAGGGAACGACAAGCTGGCCAGCATCTCCTGGATCCCTGAGAAGGTGCTTGAACAACTGATGCAGGAAACCATTTCCAGGCACATGATGGACAAGAGAGGGATCAGGAGTAGTCAGCATGGATTCCCCAAGGGAAGTCATGCTGGAGAAAACCAGCAGCTTTCTACCATGAAATGACTGACTTGGTAGGTGAGGGAAAAGGAGTGGATATGGTCTACCCTGACTTCAGTAAGGCTTTTGACATTGTCTTCCTTAAGGTCCTCATAGAGAAGCTGTTGAAGTATGGGCTGGCTGAGCAGATAGTGAAGTGGATTGAAAAATGGTTGCATGGCAGAGCTCAGAGAGGGGTGATCCACGGCACAAAGCCTTGTTGGAGGCTGCTAACTAGTGGCCACCAGTACGTGCTGGGGGCTGCCTGGTTAGCATTGGTGTAGCCTCACCTTGAGTACTGGGTGCAGTTCTGGGCCCCACAATTTAAGAAGGATGTTAGTACTTGAATGCATCCAGAGGAGGGCAACAAAGATAGTGGAAGGGCTGGAAGGCATGTCCTAGGAGGAGCGGCTGAGGACACTGCGTTCGGATTTCACCGAGTCCCTGAGCAACGGGTTCTGATGTCACCAAGTCCCCAGGCAACGGGTTCTGTTGTCACCGACGGACGGACTGAGACTCCTCCAAGCGCCAGGCTGTGATGTCATCTAGCGATGGATTGTGACGTCCCCAAGCCATGGATTGTGACCAGGCGTCCCTCGCTGCTTATATTCAGGCACCGAGTCTCACCCAGCTGGCTCGTGCCCGCGCTCCAGCTGAGCGAGTTCGTGAGGTCTGGAGTGCTGAGCGAGGCCTTTGGTGCTGGTGTCGTGCTCGGGAGTTGTTTCTGGCAGCTCTCAGTGCCCGACCCCGGAGCCGTCGAAGGATTTTCTCCGGCCCTGCCAGGTTCGGGCAGCCGGAGCACCCAGGAGGCGCGCTCGCAGCAGCAGAGGTGAGCTGGGCGGGGAAACCTCCGCCTGGGGAGCTGGGGGGGTTTCCTTCTGGAGGGACCTGGGCATTTCTTCCAGCCCTCCCCGGGACAGCCAATGACCCTGGCCTCTCTTCCTTTTCTTGCACAACACCTGCTGCTGCAGCGCCGGTGAGAGGGAGCAGCTCGACATCCGCAGTTCCCCCCAAGCCCACTGCAGCAAGTGGAGAGCATGGCCATAGAGCTGGAGGACCGCTGTCCCATCTGCCTGGAAAGCTGGGAGGAGGCCAGCTTTGTGATGCCATGCCTCCACCAGTTCTGCTACCCGTGCATCCTGCGGTGGGCTGAAAGCAAGCCGAGTGCCCCCTCTGCAAGAGGAGGATCCTCTCCATCTTGCACTCGGTGCGGGCGGACGATGACTACGTGGAGCACGTCGTCACACCATCCGAGACATTATCAGTCATCGTCCACCAGGCGGGAGGAGCTCCCAGCCACCCAGCTGCCCACGAGCTCCATCACCCTGGAGCACCCCAACCAGGGGCTGCAGAAAGGGTGCCCAGGTATCCTGTGGGCGGCCTCCAGCCCGAGGAATGGGTGACCCTTTTCCAGGACCACCCAACTCTCCTCGAGGTCCTGCTACCCTGGCTCCAACCAAGGCTGAGGCAGATCTTTAGGAACAACCGGATGGAGGCAGCCATGGTGGAGGACACCATCCTGACCATCCTGACCAACCACGGGATGGATGAAGAGCTGCTGGTCCGGATGCTGGGGGGCTCCCTCCAAAACCGCACGGTGACATTCGTGCAACAGCTTATCCGTGTTGCCGTGCGACGGTGCAGCAGGGAGGCCCGCCGTCTGCTGGACCAGCAGGAGGGTCTCCCAGCCCCGGCCCAGCCCCCTCCGGGAGCCCTGCGAGATCCAGCGTGGACAACCTCCCCGGCACCTCATCTGCTGCCGTTGGTGGGGGTCCCAGCAGCCACCTCTCTGCTCCCGTTGCCATCACCACCGGAGCAAGAGGAGCCCCAGCTGGAGCCAGGGGAGGCTGTGCCCGGGCCCTCCACTTCCAGCCGGGGCAGTGAACACTTCCCTGGGGGCCACGGCGACACCCAAAGAGGAGGGCTGGTAGCCCCGAGGCCTCTCCAGCCAACAAGAGGCCAGCACGGCACCAGTGACGTTGGAGGGTGCCTCCGGGGATGGCCAAACCAGGACTGGGCCATCAGCTGGGGCATGCGCCAGCCCTCAAGGACTCCCAGCCCCCCAAATCCCATTATCCAAATAAAATAAATGCATGAAAACTACAGAAAAGGTCTCAGTGTTACTAACAGTGCAGGTGGCGTTGCTATCCTCGCCCTTTTTTGCTCTTTTGCCGGGAGGGGTGGGATGTTAATGCTGAGGGGTCCTCCTGTGCGGGCCAGGTACTAGTTCGCTGTTTCCCCCGAAGGCGAGTGCTGCCCAGCTCCAGGTCTGCATCTCTGCAGCTGGTCCCGGGGCAGAGGTTTCCAGCCGGGGGCTCTCCAGGGACAGCCCGTGCCCCATCGCTCATCACCCCAGGCCTGGCCTCCTCCTCACTGCACCCTCTGCCCCCACGTCCCGGAGCTCTGCTCTCCTACCGGTTCGCACTGCCCGGTGCAGCCTCGCTGCGGCAGCACCCAAATCCCTCCTCCTGCATGGAGTCACGGCTTGGTGCTGCTCTCTGCATCACCCTAGGGTCGTAGCCTGCCAAGGCAGGAGCCCCAAGAAGTTCAACATGGGGAAGCACAAAGTCCTGCACCTGGGGAGGGACAACGCCAGGCACCAGCACATGTGGTGGGCTGCCCGGCTGGAAAGCAGCCAGGGAAAGGTGACCATGCTGCCGCCCTTGAGCACAGGCTTTCTTCCCGCTCTTCCAGATCCAGCCTTGGTGCTGGCATTTCTTCTCCTCCGGTTGGAAAGGACCCATCTCCGGCAGATGCCCGGCAGATGGATGCCAAGCGGCTGAAGACACTGGGTTTGTCTAGTTTGGAGCAGGTCCAGAGCAGGCCCGCAAAAATGGTCAGAGGGCTGGAACACCTCTCCTATGATAAAAGGCGGAGAGAGCTGCGGTTGTTCAGCCTGGAGAAGAGGCGGCTCTGGGAAGACCTTATTGTGGCCTTTTAATACATACGTAGGGACTTACAAGAAAGACTTATCAGAAAGAGAGAGACTTTTTACGACGGCCTGTAGTGACAGGACAAGGGGCAATGGTTTTAAATGGAAAAAGGGTAGGTTTAGATTGGACATAAGGATCAAACTTTTACAATGAGGGTGGTAAGACACTGCAAGAGGTTGCCCAGAGAGGTTGTGGATGCCCCACCTCTGGAAGTGCTTAAGGTCAAGTTGGACGGGGCGTTGAGCAACCTGATCTAGTGAAAGACGTTCCTGTCCACGGCAAGGGGATTAGACTAGATCATCTTTAAGCTCCCTTCCCAGCCAAACCACTCTGTGATTCTGAGATTCTAGGACTGGAGGAAAGCAAACACCTCTCCTATCTTCCAAAAGGGCGAGAAGGAGGAACTAGGGAACGACAAGCTGGCCAGCATCTCCTGGATCCCTGAGAAGGTGCTTGAACAACTGATGCAGGAAACCATTTCCAGGCACATGATGGACAAGAGAGGGATCAGGAGTAGTCAGCATGGATTCCCCAAGGGGAAGTCATGCTGGAGAAAACCAGCAGCTTTCTACCATGAAATGACTGACTTGGTAGGTGAGGGAAAAGGAGTGGATATGGTCTACCCTGACTTCAGTAAGGCTTTTGACATTGTCTTCCTTAAGGTCCTCATAGAGAAGCTGTTGAAGTATGGGCTGGCTGAGCAGATAGTGAAGTGGATTGAAAAATGGTTGCATGGCAGAGCTCAGAGAGGGGTGATCCACGGCACAAAGCCTTGTTGGAGGCTGCTAACTAGTGGCCACCAGTACGTGCTGGGGGCTGCCTTTCCAGGAAGGAGCTTTGTGAAAAAGGACTCGGGGGGCCTGGTGGACAGCAAGTTGAACATGAGCCAGCATTGTGGCTTTGTGGCAAAGGTGGCCAGTGGTGTCCAGGGCTGCATTAGGAGGAGTGTTGCCAGCAGGTCAAGGAAGGTGATCCTTCCCCTCTGCTCAGCACTGGTAAGGCCACCGTTGCAGTACTGTGCGCAGTTCTGGGCTCCCCACTACAAGAGAGAGATGGAGCTACTGGAGAGAGGGCAGCCAAGGGCTGCATTAAGATGGTGAAGGGACTGGAGCATCTCCCATAGGAGGAAAGGTGGAGAGAGCTCAGACTGTTTAGCCTGGAGAAGAAAAGGCTCCAGGTAGATCTCCTCAAGTTGTACAGATAGCTGAAGGGAGGCTGTGAAGACAATGGAGCCAGGCTGTTTCCAGTGGCGCCCAGTGACAGGACCAGGGGCAATGGGCACAAACTGAAACATGGGAGGGAGGTTCCTCCTCAACATCAGGAAAGACTTGTCTACCGTGAGGTTAACTGAGCACTGTTACAGGTTGCCCAGAGAGCTGCTGGAGTCTCCATTCTTGGAGATCTTCAAAGCTGCCTGGATGTGGTCCATTGCAAACGGCTATTTGTGGCCCCGCTTGAGCATGCACGTTTGACAATGTAACCTCCAGAGGCCCCTTCTAACCTCAATCATTCTGTGGTTCTGTGGTTCTTTGAACCTTTTCTTGTTTATTCTTTGGCAATAACATCCTGCCCTTTCTGACATGCCCTAGCATCTTCTTTTTGAGCTTGGTTACTTGTAATGAGAGTTTGAAAGAATGCATTGGCAGCCTCATATCTTTAAATTATTCTTGTTCAGTGATCACAATGATACATTTTTTAGCTTTGGTGTGTGATACAACCTTGCAGAGGAATAGAGATTCTTATTCTTGCTCCAATTTGCAAGCACTTATTTGCTATACTTCAGAGAAGATTTGCAAAGTAAAAAGGTCCATACAAGCTGAGGTCCAGGGCCTGGGGGATGGGCAATGTTGGCTACTGGGAAAGTTGGCTTATGTGCAGTTCTGGTAATTCTTCAAGATACCCCCATAATTAAAGTTTTCAAAGTGCACTAAGCAAATAAGTTGTCCCTCATTTTTAAAGATGTGGAAAACGATCCACAGTCTTGTATCCAGAAGTCAGGTGTGGTTTAGGTCAAAATAAGAAAAGGAATAATAAAGAAAAAAAGTTTTGACTGAGCAATGCCAGCCTTAAAATGACAAAGATAGGTGCATTGAGTGGGGAGAGGACACTGTTTCTTATAGCTTGATTCTTCAAGAAACATCTGGTTGTACTTTTTATTGGATTCATGGGCCATCAGAAAACAGTGGCATAATTTCAACTGATTGTGCATGATCTGTTTCAATTTTTCAGGCTTTCTCTCCCGCCCATGAGTAAGTTGTACTACCTTGCAGTTTTATGTCCTTCAGATGATAGACAATATGTGCTGTCAGCTCTCAAAAGACTGGCCCACCTCTCATCATATTGTAAGCTTAAGGGTGTAGCATTTTCCTTCTCCACAGTATTCCTAAAGTACTGTTTTCCTACTTAAATTGCCCTCAGAACAATTGGGGAACTTGGACTGGTTTCAGTAATGTGCTAGTACAAAATGTTGTCGTGTTAGCAGCAGCAGTGCAGGTCACTCACAACAAGTGCTTGTTCTGGCTCTGTTGCAATTTGCCTTGCTTGTCACATTGCCCTCTTATGCTGCAGCTTATCAAAAAGCCTTTGATAATCACAAAGTTTTCTTTTATGAGATTGGAAGTCAGGTTATGATTACTGACAGGTACCTGGATACATAAGCGAGCACTTGCAAGAACTTGGTAGGACGTGGCTTGAAGGGAAAACATCCAGAAGCTGGGTTCCAGTAAGCCTTGATATTAAAGGATCACATTCATTGGAATGGTATTTAACAACCATGATTAAAGTCCACATGCAGAACATTCTTTTACCATGCAGCATCCCACAAGTAGAGGATACCTTTACAAATGGGCATTTGTATGTATTTTTTATGCCAGGGATACTTGCATAGGAACAGGGAGCTGGAAGAAATTCTCCCCAGCCATCAAGTTCAGTCTCTCTGTCACAGGCAACTGTGTGGTATATACCCTCTCCTGAACTGATCTGGTTCCATCTGTAAAATCATCACTGGTTTTGCCCCTGTTACACCTCAGGTTGTGATTGCTGTTGTGGTTAGCCAGCTTCTTTGAGTTCTCAGGCTCAGTTTTATTGCTGGATAGTTTGTATTTCCCTTTTCTTTCTCCCTACTAGTTTCTTCCTTTAGTTTGAATACTTCTTTCTGTTCTTGGTGTTTATCTTTGGCGTGTCTGTATAGCACAGTGATGGCCCACTGCGGCCTCTTTTCTGCCTCCCAAAGTAGCTCTTGCCTACAGTGATGCCAGGCTGAGCTCATCTTCCCACTACTCAAAATAATTCACTTCTTTATTAAAGTTTTAGGGCACTGTAATGAGCATGTGATCTTCCTTAAGCAAAAGGCAATAAAGAAATTTGGAGGCTAGAGACTTTAGAGAGAGTAACTTTGGGCTTGAATTATCCGTCTCTCAGTTTCCTCCTTTTCTGGTAGGAAGTAAATTGTGCTGGAGAAAAGTCTGTTGCATTGCAGCTCTCCTGGAACATTGCAGGGGAGCTTGGCCACATCTGGAGACCATACAGCCTTCTTTCTCACCATACAGTCAGCACCATAGATTAAATATATGACTAAGGGAGTGTCTTATGTTTCTCATGCTTTCTCACTGGGCTAGCACATCCAGTAACCATCTAGCTTCAAATTGAGGGGGAAGGGCCTGTAAAACTGAGGAGGTGTCTCACGACCCTCACAATAAAATATTTCTTCCTAATCTCTAATCTAGATCTACCCTCTTTCAGTTTAAAACTGTTACCCTTCATCCTATCATTACACTCCTCGATAAAGAATCCCTCCCTGTCTTTCCTGTAGGCCCCCTTTAAGTACCGCAAGGCCGCTGTAAGGTGTCCCGGAAGCCTTCTCTTCTGGTGGCGGTTACACCGCCGTTAAATCTCCCGCCTTGCTCCTGGCCCCGCCCAGTTCTCGTCAGCCGCTCTCGCGAGTGCTGCCGGCTGCCGGCGGCTCCCTCCGCGAGCGTGGCGTTCCGCCGGTTCAGGGAAACCCCCTGCACGCTGCCGTCCTCCGCTCCGGCACAGAGCCGATCGCCTCGGCAAGTTTGGTTGGGTAGCAAGCACACTTCCAGAGGGCCAGGGTGGCGCCAGGGATGGAGCACCGGCATCCTCACAGCAGGCGGTGGCTCACCGGAGCTGAGATGTCTCATTTAAACCGTGTCCAGGCTAACGGTAGGCTCTTCAGTACGTATGTTACAGTCTGTGCCAGTGACGAGAGGCTAACAGACCTCTGAGCTTCAGGGCAGGAAACCGTTGCCTAGCATTTTTCAGTGACAGTTACATACAACATACTAATAAAGTGAGATCAGCTTATGTCACATTACCTGGTTACGTTGCCATGGTCATGCTCTTATGAATGTACATACATTTGGTTATGTTTCCTCCAGCAGAGTGAACTCTGGACTCTGCGTTACGAAGGTGTTCCATCAGACATGCTCTTCCTTACCTATGTCTGAAATATGAAGGAAAGATCAAGCATGAAATCTGGACAATTTTTTTGACAGAAGTGTTTCAAATTAATTTCTAAACAGTGCTTAAATTGGTTACTGTTTCACAGACTTCATCTAAAATACCACTTTTGTTGCTTTCTTGAAGATTTATTTGGACAATAGCATTATGGAGTTCTTAGTGTCTAAGATACTCAGCTTGCCTTATCAGAAAACACTCTACTACTGGCATTACACATTTCTGCAGCTTAGCTTTTTACCCTACCTTGTGTTGTAGAGTAATTCCCAGGAATGGAATTACATTGCAACACGAAAGAAGTACAACATTCTCAAGGCTTTATCTTGACCTGCATGTTCATGTTGACTTACATGATGCAAGTTTCAAGTAATTAATGTACCTTTGACAAAGCGAACACTGGGGTCAATGAAAGAATCCAATGTAAATATTGTGATCATCACATAGTGACTGCCTCTAGTTAACGTAGCTTCATTTTTCATTGTGTCAGGAAGGTTACAAATAATTTGTTCTCAGTAGGTCAGAGAAGGAGGTGCAGCTGGACTACTTAAAAAAAAAAAAAAAGTAAACAGCTCCCTGGGAAACTAGTAGGAGAAGGCATATGAATCCCTAACCTTCGGATGAGCCTCAGACGAAGCACTCCAGGTTTTCCCAGACTGGAAATTCCTCATGGGAGAATTTCTTCTGCAGCCTTAACTTCCTTAGGCTGCCCAGTTTCAGTCTCACTCACAGTGTGGCTCTGGGCTTTTTGCTTTCTCTTGTGTTAGCCAAGGTGTGCAGGGTTAGGAAAAGGGACCACAGACACAAGTCGCAACAGGGAAAATTATGATCAAATGTTGGGTTTTTTTTCCCCACCATGAGGGTGGTCAGACACTGGCAAAGGTTGCCCAGAGAGGCTGTGGACTCTCCACCCTTCGGGGTACTCAGAACTCAACTCAACATGGCCCTCAGCAACCTGAGGTAAGTTTGCCTTGGTCTGAGCAGAGATCTGACCAGGTCATCTCCAAAAATCCCTTCCAGCCTGAGTTATTCTCTGATTCTCTGTGTCTTGTAGAGGTGCCATGCCATCTTCCTGGCACAGAAAGGACATTAATGGGCACAGGGCATGAGGAAAGGAAACAACTTCTGATGGGATTTCGAGGATGAAATGTGGGAAAAATCAGAAGTTAAAATCAGGGAAAATCAATTTGGGTGAGATACACGATCACAAATAGAGATTTGTCCCTTCCACCAGCCATATTCAGATATCCTCGTTCCTGAGGTTGCTCAGGACTCGGGGGGGGGGGGGGGAGAAGAAGTGAATTTGTTAGGAGACGACAAATTTTTCTCATGATTATATTTGTCAGAACAAAGCAATCTTAAGGTTTATGAATTAGGACCTTCACATTGACTTTTTGTTTCATGTTTGGATACGTTTTTGGATCATTTAATTGTAGATATCCTTAATGCATGACAGTCCTCAGTTTTCAACTTCCACATTTAATACTTTCTCAAGTCTGCCAGGAACTAATGTGAAATGGCAGAATAATTTTAAGCATAATAAAACCTCTTTTCACCTCATCCCTATGTACCTATACAACGTCCCAGCCATGGAAGGCTGAAAGCAGCTTTATTGATGAACCTGTGTCCCTTATGAAAGTGGATTATTGTCTGGAGACAAGGAGAGTTTCTCTGAGCTAATAGGAATCTCTTCGAGATTAGCCTGAGCTTCCATGTGTTTCTTTCCTGCAGGGGAAAAAAACCAAACACACAACTGGCCTAACTCCAGCTCTTTGAAAGATCCTCTGTCCCTTTCAGCATCAAAACCAGGGTTGTGCTGACAGTGTCTCTGTGAGTTTTTGCCTATTTATTAGCCAAAAGTCTGATCATACTTGTACATGTCTGTATAGCCAAAGGCAGACGCATTATTTTCTGTAGAGCTGCCTGTTTAGTTTTCTTGGGCTATAGTAAGCAAATGATGTACATACACACGAGAAAACAAAGTGAGAAGAATTGCAAAAATGAAGACAAATATGTGCCAGGAGAATGTGCTGTCGCCCTGCTTTGGCAGATTAGCAGCTGTTTTGCCTCCTCCTCCTCCCCCACAGCCCTTGGGGGATGTACATTACATCTCCGAAACTGGCCTCTTCCCCCACCAGGGAGGTCGCTGACCTGACCCAGGTTTCACCAGGGCATGCTCACAACATTAAACATTTAACAAGGTGATAAGAGCCCAGGGGATTAGCATTTGGGGAAAAAGGGTATGACCTCTATAACTAAGTCCTTATTTAATAAAAATGGGCATAAGTGATCTATTTCAAAGTCTCTATTTAGCAGGGAGGGGATAGAGCAGGCTGTATTTGCTCTTGCAGGAGGGACATAAGAGCACGGATGGGACCTGTGGTTGGATGGAAGTGATAGCTCTCTTGGGGGTTGGTGTTAACAGTGAGGAGAAGCACGGGCAATTTTTTATTAACTGGAAACTACTTAGCTACAGATTGACTCAGCTACCTGCCAGCCCCTCTCCCCACCGTTGCAGAAAGTTTAATGGCAAGCCTTTCCTAATAGGCATTCCTTTCCAGACCTAGTGTCAGAGACAAGTTTCCTGCACGTGTAAATCTACCTATAGAGATAACAGCACTTTGCTCTTAGAATGAATTTCACAGTATTTAATTCTCCTTCCTAGAATTTGGGGAATTTTATTGAGACTCAGTATCTAAATCAATGCAGATGCTTGTGGTTCGTTATAAATTTTTGTCATATTTTAGTAAAATTTTGGGTGCCTATGATCTAAAACAGTGTTGGAAAGAACCATGCTTACTTTTATATATATACCCACCATAACTGCCAAACAGAAATACATACATGTAACAAGCGCATTAGAATTCTTCTAAAAATATGTATTAGGTACTCAGACTTTTGCACTATGGTGTTTTGATGGTTTATTATCTATAGCTCCAGTTTTAAGTCTGCAAAAACCTGACCCCATCACTATATTTTCATCAATATTTACATAACTGCTCTTCAAAATAAAGCAATGCATTAGCTAAATGTTCGCTGAAGAGAATAACTGTGCAATTCAATTACCACTGGAAATAGGGTAACCCTTTTTCTGACTACGTTGACGTAACTGGGTTCTGTGTCAGTTTTTTGAGACTTGCTTATGCATCAGCTGCTGCTGCCATCCCCTGATTCCTCTGCCGTGACGACTGAGCACTGACTGGGAGGTGCAGGACACGCCAACACGCCCCTGATCTGGCTGATGGTGTGAACAGGAGCATGCTGTGGCATCGCTCTGCAGCAGTAGACAGCAAACAGCATTGGTGACCCTCTGAAGCTTTTTTTTTCCTCTCCAGTTTCTTGGGTGCTTGCAGTATCTGCTGAAACGCCTCACATGCAGCTGTCAGAGATCAAAATTCAAATTTTTTCCCTCCCTTTCTGAAATGAAATGAGTGAATATTTGGCATTCATTGGGCACAGGCACAGACAGGGCACCTGATGTTTGTAATGCAGAGCATGCACTAAATCATGCAAAAACTAGGCCCTAGTATTTGTTTATTGATATTTAGAAAGGATGTAAGCCTGTTTCCGTGACTGTTTGCTTGTTTTTGTTTTTTTTTCCCTCACCTTAGCAGTTATTTTGTTGCAACTAGGAGTGTTTGGAAACCATTTCCTTTACCAGCAACTTCAATACCATAATTTTTGTACTTGGAAATTGTAACTTCCTTTTTGCAATCAGTTTCTGTAAGTTTTTATCTCGAATCTTGTGTATACTCTGCATTACTCTTTTAATTACTTCCTTTTATGACCTGTCCTCACAAAACAAAATCCTGTTTTTAGTAATGGCTGTGTTCAGTTTACCCATTGAGTAATTAACTGGACGTTACAAAAAAATCAAGACAGTAGTGAACACAAGTAAGTGAAAAAAGCATGTATTTTTTACATCCAGACATGGGATTTTTATTGCTTTTTTGGCTGTTTTTGCTAGAGAGAATTGCTAAATTCAGCTTTTGCTGATTTTATTTGGAAAGTACTTAATGGTTTGTGCTAGTGGGAATGAATTTGAAATACAACTAGTATATTTTGAAAGCAGTAAAATTGCCTAATGTACACATAGTTAATGTAAATTTACAGAGAAACTCTGCTTAAAATAAAGAAGGTTTGTTTCAAATCAGTTTAATGCATGAAACGTTTGAGCTGCGATTTTAATTGCAGTGAATGTGATCTGCCTAGAGCTTTCTGCAAAAAGAAGTCTGATGTCACTATGAGATGTTTCCAAGTATATACATGCTCTTTAATTTTGTGCTATAATATCTTTCAAAGAATTTCTTTCAAATTAAAGAAAGATGCTGTTAAAAAGGAGGTGACTTTCATAGAAAAGATGACAAACATTTCAGGGAAAATAGCCATTCAGGACTATACAGCTGGAAACAAATGGAAGATGACAGACTCCTAGATTTGTCATTTGGGATCGAGTCATTGGGGCCTGTGGGTAGGCTGGGGCTTCTGTGACTGAGTCAATGCTTTTTTATCATGCACTAGGAACAAGAGTGACATTTACTTCAGAGAGATTTTCATTAATGAATCATCTCTAAGGGCAGTTGCTGCTAGTAAAAGATCAAAGGTAAAATCCAATGATGCGTAAAAATAGCAGTAATGGACAAAATCCCTAAGAGAGAATGGGAAGATTATGTCATACAGCTCTATGTACAAGTCAAGTGCCATCAGTTTTCTTTCTGCTGGGAGTTACAACCTTTCCAAGCCGGTAGCATCAAGGCTGGCAGAAATGACTGCCTGGGCCAGCCACGGATGTGGGAAGTCAGAAGTTGACACGTAGCAGGGTTATGGCTGCACAATGAGACTTCAAGCAAAGCAGGTGGCCAACTAAACACTGCAGAAGTTTGAATCACAAGCATCTAATTAGTCCATTGTGCAGCACTAAAGCAATCAACAGTCATAAGTGTGTCTATCATTTTGCTGTCATGCTGCTACATCCCACCTTCTAGCCAGCCATGGAGGTGTGGCACATCCTTGGCATTTGATTACCAACAAGAAGTCTATGCTGCCTTACACATCCATGTAAGTATTAGCCTAACTGGCCTGCAATTCCTGTCACTAGAGAAGAGTGAGGCCTATCCCAGCCACATGTCCAGCTGAGCTTATGTGGGGAGAAAAGAATAAAAAGGTGGGCCAGGGGCTGTGATCACTCGTTGGCCTGGCACTGTTGTGCCTGATGTTTTAGGCCTGAGATAAGGAATGCTTTTGTGAAGCCATGGGAAAGGCATTTGAATGTCTTTAATCTAGTTTGGAAAAAGCAAGATTAGCAGCAGGGCATGTCTTTAACTAGAAGCATGAAAGCTCAAAACTGACAGACTCTTTTGACTCTCCCAGTTGGGCATACTACTGCCGGCAACTATGACCAAAGACAGCCTCTGATCAGCTCAGAGTTATGCCCATCTGTTGGGATAATAGTGGCATTAACTCACTTTCTGTGTGTTTGGATAACACCCAAACATGTTGTGCTCCTCCATGCAGGGGGCAAACGCCAGGCCAAGAGGTGCCTTTTATGGGCAGCCAGGATAGCCCCGCATGGGACATCTGTTCTCCAAGAGGTCCTTTGGGTCTAGTGTAGGGCTTTGTTCATTTTGGCCACTGCATCAGGGAAGAGGGGAAGTTTGCACACGTGTCTGGCTGCCAACAACAGTGATTGTTTTAGGAGCATCTCAGTGTGCCAAAATACAGGCTGTCATAAAATACTGCCTACAAATCTTGCAGTGTGCGAGCCGCGTAGCATACGAACAAAATGAGTCACAGAAAGAGGCATGCGGCTGATAACCAGGAAAGCCTTGTGCGTCTGGTCAACCAGGAACTCAGATAAACTTACAAAGTAATTTGTGCCTGCTAGTATGAAACAAAATGGAAAATAAATAATTGAGCCTTGTCATTCCAGGGTGAAAAAAGAACAGGTTTTGCGAAAGGTGTGTCAGAAGTGTTCCCTTTCTGCTTGTGAGAACGATTGTTGTGCTAGCAGTGGGATTGCAAATGCGTCACTGTATCCTTACAGCCCAAGTTTAGTGCAGCCAGGCAAGCACGAATAGCATCACCAGGCATCCCCAACATGCATGTGCACAGGGGACTACAAACTGAGTGGGAAAGTGTAGTAGGAAATGTGAGGTCTTGTCACATGCGCTAGGGCAAGCAGCAGGAAGGTTTTCTTTGGTAACTGAAGTGATGTTCATCTACAAACTTGCTTACCTGATAGCAGGTCATTCCTTTGGCTATACCCTGCCTCTGCTAGCCAAATTCGTGGATGTTGCTGGATGACTTCACGGCTTCTGTTACAGATCTGCTTAAAGTTGATACATGTATTAATCTAAATAAACCAGACAGTATATTCAAGTCCTTATTAGACAATGTAGATGGTGTTTTTGAAGTATAGCTACTATTTTTCTATAATAATTCTTCAAAGCTTTTTATGCTTTAGGAAAAAAAAAACCTTGTGGTTTTTATTGCTTTGAGGAAGAAAACAATGTATTTTCACTGTAGCCATCAGTTTCCTAGATTTATTTTGTTGTCATTAAAAAAAAAAATCACAAATGCCTTTGCTCCTGAACATTTGAAAAGTGAGGCCCAGCACGCAGATGAAAATGTAGGCCTAATTTTCAGGCACTTGTTTCTTAAAATCTTGGTCTGAATGTTTGGACTGTTTTGTATCACTCACCGGGCTTGCAGTCAGCAAAGATTAAAAAAGAAAAAAAAGAGGGACGAATTTTCAGACTGAAGGAACAGCTGCATTGGTTCTCTACTATGGCAAAGCTAAGCAAAATACCAGAGAGCACCAGGTAATTTAATAAGGCAATTGCATACGAGGCTTAAGCTAAACGTACCAGACGCATATGAATGATGCTATTGTGTTATGCTGCTGGTTTGCTAAGAAAGCATCATTTAAAAGACTGTGGAATTCTAAGGTTTAATTTTGATGGAAAAAAGCCCTCAATGCATTAACGTTACTATGATTTGATTTAGAGGATTTAATATATATTTTTCCAGAGCAAGTCAGCTAATTTTTAAGAGCACACTTCATTCTTCTTTACTTCAGCACCCCCAGTGATGTTTTACGAACAGGGGTAATGTCTTGGGTGTTCAATGTGAAGGTTTGTTCCAGAAGAAAGTCAAAGATAGTAACATTTCTCTTAAACAAATACCCCTTCTGATACTCTGTCTACAGTGATAACTTCAGAGACTACAGCATTTGTTTAAGTTGTAGAATTTTGTGTCCATACTACACAATTTAGTGAATTCACTAAAGTGAATTCTTGTTTAAGACCTGTGTTTATTTTTACAGATCTTGTTAATGAAATGGTATATGCATAGTTAACTCCGAAAGGATGGAAACCTTCAGCTGAATTTTACTCGAGTTCTAATGTGAAAGAAAAAAGTTTAGGAAAATCCAAGAGAAGATCAGACATGATGGCTTTTGTCAGGGAATATAGACCAACATGTCAGGCCAATCATAATACTTTTGGTCTAGGTCTTATATGTTTTATCCATAGCTAATCCCCTAGACTACTGCAGACCAAAGGGAGCAAGTATGTCACCAAAGGCAAGACATGGCTTTGCAAGTAAACAGCTTTCAGATGAAGAGAGCAACAGAAATGCTCTCATTTTTAGGCTTTGTAAAAGAGTCTCCAGCACTTACATGCTTGAGTTTTATCACATCTGTGTCAAACTTCCACGGCTAAACATTGTATGCAAAAAGTATAATGAATGTATGACAAGTTTAGCTCAGATTTCATAGATTTTGTTTGGCCCAGAGTTAGGAGACTGGACTTTTGTGCCTTGAAATGAGAACATCGTCACTCCAGACTTGAAGAGCAGGGCTCTCTGGACTCTTTAAAACATGTGAATGTACTTCACTAGCGATATAGCACTTTGGTTTATATCATATGGCATCCTTACTGAAGGGGTGCTGGACAGGCTCATGGAAGGGGAATCCACCGAAATCCACTATTTCTATGTTCTAAATACATAGAAAACAGCTCTATTTCAATAAATGTCCAAGCCACACAGTGTTGGGGGCTGGGAGAGTATGTGGGGGAAGCCCCATACATGCTTTGTCTGCTCTTTCTTTCCCCACACGCACCTTCTTCTGACCGTTGTCAAAGACCGGATGCTGTCTGTGATTGCCTCTGGCCTCACCCACTGTGGCACACTTGCACTCTTAAATTAACAGATACTTTGACTTTCTTCCTTACTGAATAATCAGAGGCTACAGGGCTACTGAGGGTATGAAAGAAAAAATGGGGGAGGAGCTTGGTTCTGAAGTAGGTCACCCATGGGCAAAGCTGGATACCTCAGAAAAGGGTTCTCAAAGTCCAGCAATTCATTAGGGATTTCCTAAAGCTAATGAAGAAAGGGTAGCTTGAAGCTCCCTGAAGCTGGTTCACATTTGTCATCTTGGGATCCACAGATCTGAGCCTCCACCTAGGGGTAATCACCTTTACCCATTATTTTAATCAACTGAGCAGCTGCCACTGTTTCTTTGTAGAACAAAGTGGGAAAGCATTACTCAATATTTATAGAATAGCCTTATAGTTAAAACATTTGGTCTAAAAGTGGGAGACCTGAGTTCACTTCCTCTTTCCAACCAAAGCATTTCAAAACCACACTGATCTTCTCTCCAGCCAGGATAGTGTTCAAACTATCAGTTGATGGGATGTTTTTGTTTAGAGAGATCCTTTCTGCTGAAATAATGCCCTTCTGCAGCAAGAATGCAAGATTAACTGGGCTGGCAAACTGAGAGCATGATTATTTAGCCCAATGGTTAGGCAAGGGAGTTTGGCAAGTAATCTAAATATTGGACCATTAATTATAAGATCAGAATCACATCATCTCTATTTTTTCTGTAAAATCTCACTCTGTTTTGTGAGGAGTCCAGGTTGGTAGGTATGTGGGAGGTGTGTTTAAGGCTTACCTGGAAGCCTTAAAGGACAGTTGCTTGGGGGTTTGGTTCTTCATTGGAGTTGAACAGGAGATAGACAAAGAGCTGCTCAGAGCAGTTTTTCTCCTCAGATGCACTTGGTGCCTGGGGAGTTTTCAGTCAAACAGATAAACGTGCCCAGCATTGGGGAACAGTAGAGGCTACATTTTCAGGATCAAAATTTCAGCCCTCAGGATATATATTCCTCCCTGTCTCCATTAGGTTATCAACATGGGAAAAGCAAACGCCCTGCAGCTGGTTTTACATGCAGGTCTGATTCCTTTCATGATATCAGAGCCACCGATAGGATGAAAAAGGTCTTGTGGTTGTACAGAGCTAGCTCAGATCTAGAAGCAGGGTAGCTGTGTTCACACAGTCCTCTCTGCAGAGCCTGTTGACTTGGGCACCACGTCTCCTGAGCACAGCTTCTTCGCATCTGGTCCTGTGCTGGCAAGCTTGCACAGCTACGCATGCACAGCCTGTGTTTATCAGCGTGGTAATGAGGAGATCTCTTCACCACTTTCATTGTGCAGTATAGTCACAGTCAAAGACTTATGTCAGATTCAGTTATTAGTTTGAATTTCCAAAGGTATTTAGGTGCCTAACAACCACTGAAAACAACATGTTCAATTATGTATGTATTACTCTAATAAAGTGCTAGTTCTGCTGTACACTCAGTGAGACAAAAAGCCTTCAGAAAGCATAGCTGACCAGGAAATCAGTGCATGTAGTAACTCAAGGAAAATTGTAGTATTTGTCAGAAAAGCAAATGAAATAGAATGAATGAAACAAATTAAAGGACCAGTCCCATCTTTCTTGAACTGCCTTTAAAAATTCTTCATGAGTACTGAGGTAGCTATTCTTGGCTGAGAGAACTACCATCTTGTATTCCCCAAAGGGCCAGCAATAGGAAAATTTGTCTTATAAGAAATACGGATTTTTCTCTCTGCACCATTTACTAGGACAGAATATGTACATTACAGGAAAATAGTATCAGAATATAAAGACAACATGTTACCATTAATTCTTATTAAAAAGTATAGTCACACTCCCTTTCAGTGCACTTGAGCAAATGGCGAATGAGGTAGCTTGGTACTGCAAAATACTTGACAGTTAGATTACTCATTGCAAGGAGATTGTGGTGTACGTTCACAAATAATTGATTTATTAGTTCAATTTCATGAGGAGCAAATTTTTGATGAAGTATCTATTCTCTGTTCTACTGAAGATATTAAGGTCAAGGGAAAGAACATACGATACCCTTTCTTTGAACAATACATCACAATTTAAAGCTAAATAGGTTTCTGTGGAACTTACTAGGAAAGAAGGTGCAAGAGTCTGCAGGATACAAATGAAATTTTGATAACCACAAAACTCTCTTCTTAACGTTCCTGTTGGGAGAGTACATAGGAAATAACCTGTTCTTCTGAAATAGGCCTTCAGCTTTCAGGCCATAAGTATACTGTGCCACCCCACACACAATAGCCTCTTACAATGGCATCATGCGCTGTAGCATGAAGGACGCGGCTCTTTCTCCTCTGACTGAAGCATCCAGCCAGAAGTTTTAGCTTATGATCAGAAAATAATTGATTCAGATATTTTCTCAGGAAAAACTGCTGCTTTAAACAGATGAGCATGTCTTCCAGAATACAAAATGTGGGACTGGCCTTGGCAAGCTGCTTGAACAAAGAAAGGTGGTTTTCATTCCTCTGCAATGTTCCATTATTTATTTATTCTGCCTTTGCTACTGTTTCACCTCTTTATGCACAGATACTGTAAATGTAAATTGGCTATTTGCCATTGGTAATCTCTGAAAATGTTGTTTATTGTTCCAGAACTTTTCTTCTATTTTCTTTGCTTTTGCACATAATTTTCTGAGTTCCTTTTTGTTCTTTAGACATATTTGAATACTTTTTGTGTGCATGAAAAGAACCATTGTTTAGGTTAAAAAGGAAAGGTGCAGATACATACATTTCCCCATAATTTTCTAACAATGCTCCTCAGTCTTGCACAGCTATACATCTAAGAGTCAAAGACTGTGGTGACTTGATGGGTGAATCTTGAAGACCTTCAGGAGGAATTCGCTGAAGCAGAAATGCAGTAATACTCTGTTAGTAGCCTAAATCCCTGCTGTCGGTCTAAGGCTGGAGCCAGTACTGGCACACGGAGTGGTGCTGCCTGCTAAACTGTCTTGCCAGGCTCTCGTCCCCTCAGTGCCAGCCCAGTCCAGTGAATGGTGAGACCATAGCTGATTTAGGTTATGTGGCAGAAAACAAAGCACTGAAAATAAATGCCCTCTGGCCTCATGCAATGAAATACCCCATTTCTGCATGCAGGGCATATTCAGCATACTCAGAGGGTCTCTTCAGCCATCTTTCCGTACTGGTCTATATAGGCTGAAAGGCTGCTCCAGCTGGTCCCTGTTGTGTGTGCGTGCTGAGCTGACTGGGGGTCCCCCCCACTGTCTCCTCTCACCCCACCTTTCAGGAAGATCCCTTTCCCTGCTTTTCACTGTCTCCTCTGTGCACTCTCTCTGCATCGCTCAGGCTACTGGTAAAAATGCTTGCAAGTGTTTTCTTTAACTCTGCTTTCTTTCTATTCTTCTTCAACCTCTGCTTGTCTGAGCTCTGGAGAGTGATGTTTAGCTCAGGTAAATCATTACTTCCCCACTGCATTTTGAGACACAGAAGAAATTGTGCAGACACTGATGTCAGTCATTGCACAAGCTGGGGCTGCTCTGTTGCTCCATGTGTGACGGTATGCAAGTGCGGAGAAACAGGACAGCTTCTTCTCCATCACTCTTACTCCAAGTAGACATGGATTTGCTGGGAATCAGCAAAGCTGCTTCCTGAGGCCTTGAATCTGTAGCTCACATCCATGACAGAAAAAGGATTAAGTGTCTTCATAAGGAGTGCCTGGCTGGCAATGTTTAAGGACTTCATGTTTAGTATCTCATATCACCTTCCTGAGTCATTCATGTGACAGTGGCCTACAGCAGCTGAATGGGAGCCTCTCCAGAGGGAAGGGCACGCCTCTCAGAGGTGGTGGGAGCAGGGATGACACAGGCCAAAACAACATTTTAGGGGGGGCCTGGAGGAAGCAGCTAGGGCTGGGGTGGGGGCAGATGGGATTGAAGAAGGGAGCAGCTCGTTAAAGAGCACAGAGGGAAACCCATTCCCAGTCCCTTCATGTCCCACTGATCTTTTCCAGTTCCTTACTCTATTTGAAACTCCTTGCTTCTCAAAGACCCCAAACTTGCACTGACTAGTGTGTCCCCGTCTTCAATCGTTAAAGCATTACTGACTCCTTCCACACACCAGTCTGCGAAACCCCTTGAAACCCATTTCCTTCCTTCCAGAACCAGCAGCTCTGCTACTCTGGCAAATCTAGATTTTGCTACTGTAAAGAAAATTTACTTTGTCCTCAGCCTTGGGGTAGAAAATCTGATATTGCCTACCCTATTGGGAGGTTTGGGCAGTGCTTGGTGGAGGTTTATAGCATGCATGCTAGCAATCTCATCCTGTACTCACAGTCCCTGGAACGTTTTTGTGCTTTCAGTTTTGCAATCCAGACATGCAACACAGTTAGGGTCCCATAGTGGTTTTCAGTCCTCCACCAGCTTGTTTTACTCATGTTCCTGACACTAAACCAATGATTATACAAGTCTCAGTAGATGCAGGATCAGTCCTGGTATTTCTCATGTTGAATACAACAAACTAGACACCCTTATTCCTTTGTTCTGAAATTCTGATGCTGCTTCACTGTCTTCTGCTTGATGCTGATGATACAATGGTATTTTTGTCATAGTACTGTCAGAGCTGAGACACAGGGAAGTTAAGCCATACCACAGCTGAATGAAGTTTAATTAAACTTGGAATAAGTAACACTGAAAGATAAAATTCTTTTATGTTTCAGTTGTGGTGAGAAGGCCTTTTATGCCAACCAACACTCGATCTCAAACTTCAAAGGAATATTTGGAACAATTCCTGTACCCTAAAAACGGAGAACACACTCAGCTGTCTTTTATTCCCACGTTTCTTCCCTCTCCCACCACCAATGCTTGTCATTCAACTTGAATGCATTTTGGTTTTGAATTTGATCCTAGCTTGGATTGTAAAAGCAAGTCTTCTGCTAGGCATATTATTTAATTGATTAGATTACTTTCAGTCGATATAGGACGCACTATTACTTTCCTCATATTCAGTTAGTGTCTTTAATAAAATGTTACTAGCATGACAATATTGTTAATTACCAATCTGCTATATAAATGTTATGATTTAAAGACAAGTGCCTGTACATCAGGGTTGAAATGAAGCAGCTACTTTTTCTCCCACTAGTTTTTACATTGTTGAAAGGGCTGGTGTCAGGGTTGGTTTTGAAACGCAAAGTGAGAGACCAGATAGGAAAAGCTTGCTCATCTCTATCCCTTTGCCTGCCTGGTCAGGCTTGAAAAAATATGTGCAGAATTGTACACGTTTAATAGTCTCCCTCCCTCTGCAGGGACTGTTCATGGGCTCAATGGTATGGCTTTACTGAATGGGATTTACAGACCTAATTCCTTACAGATTCAGGCTCCCCATCACATTTGCAGTACATACTGAATTTGTAGCAGATCTTCCTCCAAAAGCATGGAGAACAGCGGGGTTTGAGAAAGGAACTGGAGAGGGGAAATTAGGGAGATTGCTGTCTCATGCTAATGACTCAAGGTACTTCCTATTCACCTGGCTAGAAGGACAGCATTTCCTGGGCTAAATGACTTTTAAACAGGAAGGTACTCCAAATTATCATCTACTTATTTCTAGCTTTGCCTGCTGTGCAATGTGATGAAGAGAAGAAATAAAGTTATAGTTTGGCTTGGTTAGGCTCCAGTTCAGCTGTGGATTAGTCTTCATGAATATTTTATTGGATTGTAAATCTGAGTGCTGTGCACTACTCCTTATAATACACATATAGAGTGTTGTACTGTGCTACTTAATATCTCCCCATGATCCCAGCACTGATGGATGCTATAACCACCATTGGGAAGACTTCAGTACAAAGGACATCTCATTTCAGACACATTCAGTCTTTAGTCAATAAACTTCCCCGGCTTTAGCTTAAAAAATGTCTGTGGTAGTATATTTTTGGCACCACTTTTAAGAAAAAAAGACCATTCTGCTTCTTGCATGGCACAACTTGTCTCTAGAGAAGCATTGCTCCAGAAGGAAAATTATTTTCAACAGATAAGCACTCCCAAAAGTATTTATTAGCTCTCAACTCAGATAAACCTACATGTAAAGGACACAGAAATCCCACTTCCCACCCTGCCCCCCTTGTTTGTTTATGGTTTCCCAGGCATATTAATTATACTTCATTTGGCTTTGCTCCAGAGAGTCCTGAACAACAGGGGCAGAGGCTGCTCAGTTCAATTGCTGTGGCTTATATTTTGTACCCCTGAGAACATCTTTAATTAATGTGATGCTTATTCTCAAGCAAACATGTCAACTTCTCCATCTCACAGTCATTTATGAGTGGCACAGCCTCATGTGTACCGCTGACAGAGATACTGTTTGTTGGCTTTATGTAAATAAACTTTTGTAGTTGTGAGAAGTTAGATGTGGGACTTGAGTGATTAAATACAAAGAGACGCTGGCAAGGTGGTGAGCTGCTAAATGTGACCTAGTTCAGCTTCTTTTATCTGTTTGCAAACCTGAATCCCTGTGGAGTGGTTTTTGTGAATGCTGTGGTGATGGGAGCTGGAGAAATTGCTGAAGCTTGCCTGAGAAGAGCAGTTTGGAATGATTTTTGAGATTTTTACATTAGCTTTTGTTCTAGTTTTCAATAAAACAGTTCAGGCACATGCTTTTATTTTCCTCTTTCCCCATGGAAATACATCATGGAGTCAGAAAAGCATTTCACTGATCATCAATATTGATACAAGCTTGCAAAACCTCTTTGTGTTAACAAAACGGTGTATCTTCAAGAAAAATATGTTTGAATAAAAGATACATAAGTAACTGAGAAATGGAGAAAGAAGGGGAAAAGTAGGTTTTCCAAGGAGCTTTTAGGAAGCCAGTTTAGAGAAATCTGTGACAGAATTCCCTAACATGGATGGCTTTTAAGAGCTCAGAGAAAGCTTCTGTTTAGTACTGCTTTCTGTAAAGCTCTTACAGATTCATCAGCTCTTTTTTAGGCCAAGGGTTCAAAAAATCTCCCTAAAATTGTAACCTACGTGGTGTTGTGTGGCTGATGCCTAACCTGGTTTGTGAATGGTAGCTGTACATACAACACTGACAGGAATACCTACATTTGTGTGATGTGTGCCTGGAAAGCCAAATGGTCTAATATCCCTATGCTCATATTTACAAATGTGGAGGGCTTTTTAAGTGTTGAGGAAAATTTGAAACTTTGCCCTTAGGGACTTCTCCCACTCTATTCCAAAAGAGATCTGAAAATTGGACTGGAAAAAGCTTCAGCCCAGCTGTTCAGCAAAAGCTATGTGGACTGTGTTGTATGAATAGCACAACACTTTAGGGCCTTGTGAGGCTAAGAGGGCAAATCCAAAAATACAGGCAGCACCATCCTCTACAGGTGGGTAGAGGTAAGTTAGAAGGTAAGGCAGCTTAGAGAAATAACGTTGCTAATCACTGCTTCTCAAACCTTTTTGAAAATACATTTTGGTTTATGTGGTGAGATCTGAGCTGGCTGTGGCTCAGTTTCTTCATGGCAAGACAGCAAGGACTGAGTGTAATTACTGACTGGAGGTATAAATGCTTACCTCTTAGCCCTGCCAGCACGCCAAGGCTGTTAGCAATTCCCTGCCTCTTGTAACCACTTACAGTCCGTAATTATATCCATTTCTCACTCTTCTACCTCTGAGGGGTGAACCTGCTGCCAGCTACTTCATTCTTGCATTACTTTTGCAACCTGGGCTTTTTGTGACAACCTGGAGTGTGTGAGCTGTCATCTTAAAAAACCCACTATGGAGATAGGATTAGTGTGGGATGCCACCTTTTGGGACTATAACCTGTGTTAATTTGCCCTGTGTTAGCCAGATGACAACTCTGTTGGCTCAGTGACATCCCAGGGATGAAGGACATGCCACATGGCTCTCTTTCCAAAAAATGTCCAACATTCTTGCTGTGTCCTGATTGTAGATTTTCAGAATCCCATTCTCATGTTTTGGACAACTTTAAATATGCGGCAAAGGAGAAGGTAACTTGTTTTTCCCAGATTTTTTTCTGTTGAGTGCAGGAGTGCTCACAGAGCATGGCCTTTTGAAGAATGAAGCAGCTCTGGTAAAATGCCTCTCCTGGTAAAATAAAAGCAGTATGGCAAGAGTGAGCCACACAGCAGTGAAGAGCGTAGGCATGCAGAGCTTCCCATGCACCACCGTCCCCTGTCCTCCTGAGACCCTGTCCCAAGCTCTGCTGCTGAGGCAACCTCCTGCCTGGCTCCATGGCCAGCAGGCATGGCCATGCTTCCCTTCACTGGAAAACTGCTCTCCTGACTTTGCTGCCTCACTTCTCTGCTTCCTGGGAAGAGGGAAGGCTCTGGAGCCTCCCAAGCTGCTGGAGAGACATTGTTAATGCTTTTCAGAGAGGTGACATGGGGGATGAGGCCGGGAGAGGGCAGAGGCATTGTGCCATTGAACCCCGGATGGCTGTAATGGCCAAGACATGCACATGCTCTGTGGTGTCATATACCAATGGTCAGAAGCTGTTGTTTAATGACGTTGCCACTGACTCACTACAACTACCTTTGGCTGATCGACTGTACATTTTCTCTTCTATTTCTTAGGTATTAATTCCTGGCTATGTGTATTTTCTTCTTAGGTTCCTGCTCTATTCATACAAATGATTCCTCACATATGAATGCCACACAACACAGTAAAGGGTATGGAGTGGTTACATATATGGTACTCTGATAGCACAGTAACCCAACACAGTCCATGGGCTGGATCCATCCATCCAGCACCCTCCTGGTCACCAGTGGAAACAGAATAGCTATGCGGGCAATGACCACTGCCCAAATGAGCAAATGCTTCTTCTCATGACTCACCAGGAAATCCCAAAGGGATCCAGTACACAGCTGGTGTGTCTGTGCCGCTCTACCATTGAACAGCACACCAACAGCATTGCTTCTATCGAAAACCATCTCTGTGAACACTTTGACAGAAGACTTTGACAGAAGAACGATGTTTGCCACTATGTAAATAAGAAGATAAAAATCCTCTGGATCAGAGAGTCCCCAGCCCTGTTGGAGCTGCTAAGTTGTTCCAGAAACCAGTGGGTCTGATGCTTCATAACATGGTCCCCGTTTCAAGTGTATTCCCTCTGATGCATTTGCAGAGAACAATATAGAGAACATCCTTCAACTTCCGTTTCACTGATGTGCAAAGCCAATCTTTTCTAGGGTCAGGTGATAACAGAGACTCCTAATTTCCCTCATTATCCCATTTCACTCCCTCTGAGCATGGGTGACTCAGATATCCGTTGTCCCCAGATAAGGAACTGCAAACTGGCATGACCTTCCCTATTTCTGGTGGAAATGCTACATCTAGTACATCGTGGTGCCACCTTCAGTTTGTCTGTGACTGTGTTACACCTGTGACCCACAGCAATCCTCCCATGGGCTAAGATGTACCCATGTCCTTCTCTTTCTGAATCACTTCCAACAAAAGGTCTTTACCTTGTAGCAGAATGCTGTCATTAATCCCCTGTGCATGACTTCCCATTTTCAACTATTGAATTTCATCCTGCTTTTATAATTTTTTCTTCTCAGAGTTCTTTCTGTATGATATCCTGGTTCTCACCTGCCTTGGCAATGCCTTCCAGCTCTGTCATCGTAACAGCATACCTCGTTGCATCAGCTTATGTCGTCATCAGGTTTCCTCCACACAGTCCTAATTTTTGTAAATGATCATTATTGAAAGTTTCAGACCAGAGGGATGCCAAGATCCTTAAGGAATTCCAGCATTGTCATTCTCCTTCAAACCTTCCCCATTGCCATGTCTTCTAAAACCAGCTGCTTTTGCAACTTTATAATAACTTTGTTAGTTTTCATCTCCAGCTTCAATGCTTTCCTGCATAGAAGGAATCTATCAGATTCTATCCTGAGTGCTGCTGATGTCCAGAATAGATTTTGCAACATATCTTTTGATTAGATAATCCAATCATTTATCAAAATATGTGTCAGGTTTGTCATAATTTGTCATCGGTAAACATTTATTACTTGTACAAAGCTGCTCTGTAGAGGAATGGTACCTTACCTTGGAGACCTGGCTGAGTCACACCAGAAGTGCAAATAAACATGACTTCTCTTCTGCTTCTTCCTTATTGCCATATTACAAGCACACACAACATGACTTGGCAGAAATAATATATGTGGATCTAGAAAATCCTCTCAGAACAGAATAAAGGGGTTTCCATTAACACAGTAGAAAATTTCCATGAATATTTGATCACATAAAAATAGACTTGTTTTGGCTGTGTTTGCCTTCCTTTTATGTAATATCATTGCAAATATTCTAACAAGCAAGTTTGCTGGCAGTAGTGCTAACGGGAAGAATGCATTCTAAACAAATCTGAGAATATTCACATGTAACACGTTTTGGATGTGTAAACGTGTATTCTTGCCATGAGTCTGAATCCACTCTTATTTTAGCAATGTGCCTGTGGACAGCATCTCAAATAATCTCTTTAGATTTATGTTCACTGGGATATGAAAACAATATCATGGTTTTTGTCCACTTAAAATTAACAACTTTTGTATTAAGAATATAAATTATACAATGGGGAAGCCACTGTGTATGTGGCAAGTGCTGCTTACCAAGAATTATTTATGTAGGGTCATGGCCCTCCTCCAGAAGAGTTCTGGAAAAAGAATTAATACAAAAATCAGAAACTGGGTAACTACAGCCTTGCGAAAAAAAATGCTAATTATAATAAATTATTCTGTCCACTATAATTCTAAGTTAGGATTGATATGTTCAGTAAATTGTCTTGGGAAGAGAGTTCAGAATCTATGTCTGCACAAGCCAACATTATTTCTCCCTTTGTGACAAAATGAGTCCAGAGTATGCAAAGGACAAGTCCTTTGTTGCAATTTCTGTTGCTCGGTTTCTCAGAGGATATCTCTGACAAAGTCCTTCATAGGCACACTACAGCTTCATTGTCTGCAATTATCAACTCTGCTATCAGAATGTTTTTGGTACAAGTAGTGATATTCTCTGGAAGTATTGTTTAGCAACTTGAACTATGGAGCCCACAGCATATCATCAGAAATGCAGTGTTTTGGGCTAACAGTCAGAACAGAAATCTTGGAATGCTGTTTTGTGTAAATCAAATGTGGTTCCTCTTTTCTGTGGGTGCCAGCTCCATTTCTTCGGATTAAGAAGAAACCTAGTACAGATACTTACATAGATTTTATTAAGACAATTGCATCATTTCTATGCTTACGTTTAAATTTAAACTACGTTGACTGTTTTCTGGTGTATCAAATTACTGGTCACTACATTTATACTAGTAGCTTCTGCAATTCGTCTGCTAAAAAGGAAAACAAAAATGCCTCTTCAAAATATCTGAAATAGCTTGTTAAGCATTTGCTAAATGAAAACAGATACAGGACTTGAAATTCTTTTGTCATCATTGTTTTGAAAATTTTTGTCCCTGCTCGGTAGGGCATGTAAAGGGCTGGGGAGGAGGAAACATGTCTCCATAAAGAAGAATTAGGCTAGATTCCCTCTTTCAATGGTTTGGTGTTTTGCCTGTTCAGATGAACGGATTGATATTTTTATCAGTGTTAGTGTAACCCTGTTAAGAAAGCAATAAACCACAGTATACATTTGTGCCAGCTTTGCACTGTATTATACAGTAAATGAATGCCTGTGGTGTAGTCTAAGCCCAACGTTGGCCACTGTTTGAAGTCTAGTCGCTGTTCCAGGGGCATGATTCCTTCAGAGTCATGGAGAGATGCCCAGCACACACCCAAACATTCTTGCTCAGGCGCTGGGAAGTATTTCTGTGTTCATTTCTGGGTGGTTTCTTGCCTTCCACGTCCTGATGCCCCACTGGGAGACGCAGGAGTCTGCGCTGGTTGGACAGGCACTCTGCCCTCTGCAGAGGGAACAGAACAGAGCGGTTTTGTGGTCACAGGGTGGACACCTGAGTGCATGCTGATAGCTCTGTGTTACTGTGAAGTGCACACAACCACAGAAACGCAGATGTTAAAAGCAGATAAACTCTTTAAGGTTGAATGGTGGTACATTTTAGCAATGCTTCGAAAAGCAGAAAGTAGTTATAAAATTAAAGTAACTGAAAACCAGAAAAACTGAAAGCAAGTGTGTACTGTCCTAAGTCCACTTTGGAAATGCTGTCATCACACATCACTTAACAAAATATTCACTTGCTTGGAAATCACATCTCTTAGGACTAGTTTTGTGCTTCCAGTATTTCTCCACAGTCTTGCAGGACTGGAGGAGGGAGGTGTGACCTTGTCATTGTTTTGTTCCTAAGCATATGTCACACACGTGGTGTTCCCTACGCTTCCAACTTTGCCATGGGGTTCCTAGGTGTGTTAGGGCACCTGTGATCCCTGCTGCAGCTGGCAGCACCAGGATCCCCATGAGTAGCACAGGCACCTCTGAAGCATGGGAATCCCTTCCCCAGCTTCCACTGTCGCCAGCTCCAATGCTGGGAAATGCATCCTGGCAACTTTTTAAATACTGACACATTCCCTTTGTGAGACTTCTTTCAGGGATGGGTTTGTTTAAAGGTAACCTATCCTCACAATCAAATCTCCCTTATGCATCAGGGACTAAATTCTGTCTTCATGCTGCTTTGCTTTCTGCAGTGCCTTTCTTTGGTGGCAGAGGTTCTCCCTGCTCCCCAGGCCACCGAGGCTTGCTGTGCTTGGTGGAGGCAGGTCTTCCACATCCCTCCTGTGCCCCGCTGATAATTTTCTGCCCCCTGCTCCCCCGTTCTCTCAGTGCTGCTCTCCCTGCAATAGGCTGGGTTGCTCCAGATGAGTGAAGCTTTTGCAATTCAGCTATTTGGGGATTTCCCTCCAGGACTGCTTTCTCCTCCCAGCTGTCAGCTCTTCTCCTGACTCAGCCTTGTGATAATGCATTTCTTTCTGAACTTCTCGGGCAAAATCAACCGGCCCGCGCCCCGCCGGCTCAGCGGGCGCTTCCCCGCTGCGCGGCACCCGAGGCCGACCTTCACCCCGCGCAGCTTCCTCCTGTCGCCCTCGCAGGCCCCGCTCCTCCTTCCTGCCCTCCCCGCCTCGCCGAACCCCATCCCGAATTCGTCGAAGGCTGGTGGCGGGCGGCCGCCTGCCTGCCTGCCCCGGCCGGGACGCGCCGTTCGGAGAAGCCAGGCGGCCTCTGCGCAGAAACGCCGGCCCTCGCCGCCGCCTCCCGCCCCGCAGGCTCTCCTTCCAGTAAAGCCAGCCCGGGAAACCCCGACGCGCTCCCGGGGCAGGAGGCTTCCCGCCAGCGGCGTGCCGCCGCCGCGCTGCCCGCCGGGCGGCTCCCGCGGCTGCCCGCACAAGCGCCGCGGGCAGCCGGCCGCTGCCAGACCCCGGGGGATTGTTGCTGGCGAGGGGCAGGCTGCCGCGGGCAGGACGGCTCCGGGGTCGAGAGAGGGGAGTCCCGCGGGAGGGAGGCGCCTCTCTCACCCGCCGTACCTGCCCCCCAGAAACGGAGGGTCTTAAATTGCCAAGATCTTAGAGCACCTTCGAGCTTGGGTGCTTAATTTTCATTCTTCGCTTGAGCTCAGTTTGGAGAGGTTTTCTGTTATCGCCGGGCGATCATCTTAGCGATTTTGGTTACAATGTTCCGTTCTGCTCTATTTTTCCTGTCCTTGAATGACAGTCCTAAGCAAAATGGATTTCCTTTGTGCTGCTAGTAGTGACTGCACGTTCTTACACATTATTTACACCACTTTTACACCACTACAAGACCCTTCATTTTGATGGATTATTGCTGTTTTAAACCAATTTAAGGTAGAGAAGAACTGGGCTGCTTTCTCTTCCTCCACCAAGTCTCCAGATAATTACCAGGGCTAGTACAATATCCCCTTGTACTGATGTAACTTATTGGTATAATAATCGATTTTGAAGAACATTTTAAATGACAGTGTAGATCTGTTCGTCCAGATGGTCTGCAAAAATAAATTACTATGTTCTTGCACATCTATTAAAAATGTACTCTTCAGTCAAACTAAAGGCAGTTGGGAATAAGCAGCATATTAAATCTAGGCTCTTTTAGTTACTCTGATATCCAGCCTGCCTCAGCCATCCACCTCCCACTTCCCTGAGACCACAGTTTTCCCTGGGAGCTGACAATGACGGCGTGTCAGAGTGCTCCTGAAACTTGAAGCTATTTAAGGAACTGGTTGTTCCACAACAATGTAACACCGTAGATGTGTATGAATTATCAAAGCTAATTTCCTGTGTTTAGATTTTCTGACCCCATCCTTGCTTTCTTGTGTCTTGCTATGCATGCCTGGCTTACAGACTTTTCAGGGAAGAAGTACATCATTGTAGTTATATGTAATGAATATTACACACGTTCGCCACTTGTATAATTTGTCTCAAGACTCAAGTATTCTTAATCTGTATGTTTTAGGTTCATCTGTACATTTCAGGAGGATAGTTTCTTAAGGTGGTTTATAATTTATTCACTAGATTTATTTTTAGTTCATTGTACTGAAGTGATTCAGGGCTTGCCTTTGAAAGCATATCTTGTCAATGCTAGCTGCATTATATAGACTTATTCTATGCACAGCTGAACTGAGCTGGTAGTGTCCATATGATAATCATGTGCTGCTCCATAGAGTTAAATATTCTTTCCTGCACTAGTCCCTCCGTCAATATTTAAAGAACCATTAATTCAAGCATTGGAATCGAAAGCCAGCTGGCATAGCAAACTTGACCCAGGGTTGTACCAGGTTAGGCAACATTTGTCCTACATAACAAAGCAAAGTAATATACATCCCGGAACATGCTTGTGCAACACAATATAGAAGAAAGAGAAGCATATCAGCCGAGCCTGGAGTTGTTCTGCATGCATCTGGACAGCTAGCCTTGGTGCAAACTTCCCCTCAGCTCACAGTTCTCCTTTCTCCCAGTAATGGTCAGAGGCCACCATAGCTAAAGAGACAGCTGTATCATGTCCAGTCAAAGAACTGCCTTTCAAAAATCTTAGCTCCTACCAGCTCCAGCATATGAGGGAGGGGGAAGTCTTCCTTGGTTTGTGCACTTCGCAATGCACAGCGTTTGAAATAATTCAGTGAAAAAGAGAGAAGTAAAGAATACATGGTTTTAAAAAGAACTTGAGGAGATAGCTATACTGTTGGGTAAACGTACAGAAATGTAAGGAAATTGATATTTAACTTCCTGAATACATCAAAATACCACTGACTTCAGCTAACAGCTACATTAAAAGCCAATTTTATACATTAAGCAACGCAGCTGTATAAATGTAAGGGTTATACATTCAGTTTAGAACAACTAATGCCGTTACTCATTTTTCAGACTAATTTGTGCACAGGAATAGGAGTTTCTCTATTCCTGTGTTCTCTATTTGCTGCACATAAGTATGGGACAATTGCATGTAGAAGGCATGCTCATACATACTTTGTAGAGAGGACCAAAACAACCGCATACAACATTTTAGTCCCTGTTGTGTTTTTTAGATGTTTTATTTCCAAATACAATAATTCAGATTTTCTGAACACTGATCATTTTCCTATATTCATAATATAGACCTTTATACCTTGTATTTAGTAGCTTTTATAATACTATCATAATGTAAGGCCCTAGTGTTTTCATTCGACAGATACAGATCTCTTTCAAATAGACTATTCCGTTGAAGGAGACTAAAGGAAAGCAACAAATGATCCCCTTTTACGTAATAATAAGTGAAAACTCTGGAAGCCACCATTTTTGCTCAATAGCTTCTTGGTTGCAATGGAAAGGTCAGAGAGCACTGACTGACTGTGTCATAGCGGAGAGTGGCTGAAAGCAGCATGCTTACTGGATGCATGAGAGTGAGGGGTAAAAACCAGACAGATGGCAAAAGCAGCAGCTGATGGTGAGTGTGAGCAGAGACATGTGCCAGCTCCGGTCGGCTTTGAGCTGCTCGGGTGGTCAACGTGGAAACTGTGAGCAAGGAAATAGCTTGCTATTTGTTTCTGCACTCTAAATACTTAAAGGATCACACAGAATAATTACCTGGTTTGTGTCTGCTGTTTTCTGTGGTAAATCACTACCACCTGTTTGGTCACTCAGGCCAACATATATACAGTGCAACTCAGAATAAGTGATGGTCCAAATAAGTCTTTAAACCGCCCGAAGATCTTCTGCACATATAATAGATACACATAAAAAGCCTCTGAGTGCTGAAGCTAGGGTTCTGCAGAATAACAGGCTTCTCTTCTGGCTTTTGTTTGAGATAATGAGTGCCATTACAATCTCGTATTCATCTATATGGGAAGCTGTCCACGCTCCTTCCATGAAACTTTGTTCCCCATGGTTTTGCGAAGCCTTGGATTGAAATTTTAGGGTCTGCACAATTCCTGATTGAAAGGAGTGACTTTTCCAAAGCAGATGCCTTGCTGAGTTTAGCTTCCTTTTCGGATCATTTCCAACTGAAAATGTTGTTGCTGTTCCCAAGAATAAGATGGGGAAGGTATATTTTTCCACATAGAAATTAGAATCAAAATCTTACCAGTGTAGACAAGACCATGCTTTGGAGAGGAGATTTGTTATGTGAAAGCGAGGGCCCCCTTCGTGTCAGGGATGCACCTCATGAGGTCTCCTCTAATTTTTTCCCAAGCCTAGCCATATGGTGAAGATTAGTTTGGCTGATGAATTTTTGACAGAATTGCACAGGCCGGGCTCTGTCCTGAAGCTTCAAGGTGTGACTGCTTATTATGGGTGGAAGGCATGGCCAGAGCAGGGAGGGCTTGTCTCTGCATGCTCTAAATGCTCCCTCTGCTGGTGCTGCCTTTGAGGAAGAGGAGGAAATTTCCTGATGGAGTAGGTGGGGTATGAGTGCTAGGAAAGGAGGAAGGCAGGAGACAGCAGAAGTGGGAGTGGCTTGTGGAATACGTTGCTCATAACAGAAGGGAAGCAGGAGTCAGTGGAGGATGAGCTGAGGTTCGGCATGTGGCTACAATGGCAGGTGCACACTCCCCACCTGTGGCCTGAAACTCAAGAGATGAGTCTTCATAAGACCGCTAGAAAATTTTGTATTAATCGTATTTTGCCTGAGGATCCAGTTTTGGACAGCGATGTATCTGAAGATTATCAAGCTTCACTGGAAAATTCTTGATGTTATTAAAAGCAATCATCTCAAAAGTGAAAGGTTGTTCCAGCAAAGTCTGGAGAAGTTCAGTTAGGAAATGTCATGCAGTGGTAGACTTTGTAACTGTGTAACCTCTGTAATGCAGCTTTTTGAAAAGTAATATGTACCTAAACTGCCTTAAAAAACACCTTGAGAGACTGCTATGTAGGGTTCTTCACTTGAATGTTTGCAAGTAAGGAAAGGTCAGTGTATTGGGGATTCTTACCCAGCTTTATTTTAACCTTTTATTTTTTCTCTGTTCATTTCCCTGGGGGGAAAAAAGAAGAATTTGCTTCTTTTTTAAGTGATCAATTTAAGTGATTGACTGTGTCATACCTCAAATGCACAGGGCCTTGAATGTGTTTGTGTGCTTAACCTTGACAATAACACTTCATAACTTGGGGATACTCTGCATTTTACTGAATGTTGCACAAAACCACTGGTTCATAAGATGTTTTAAGATAATACATTTTTTCCCTTTTTCTCTTCGACAGTAAACCCTGCAGCTGCACGTGAAAGGCTGGGCCCCAAGGCTGAGCCACCGCTGGGGCTCCCAACTGGTCCAGCTTTACCTATTCCTGTCTCAATGTCTTGGTGCTCTGGCACCTTGCCAACGGTGTCTGAGAGTGGTGGTGCTCTTACCATATCTCAGCAACTTCATATGAATGTTGGTGTCAGCCCAAGTGATGGTCAAAATTTTCTGCAGGCTTTCGAGAAGGAGAATGACTGTTTCCCAAGACTCCCATTGCAGTGGGATTCCTTAGGAAAAAAGGAAAGGCATCAACGTGCATGAATGGGTGTCTGAAATCGAGCTGTATTTCCTCTGGACCCTCCACGGGTGATGAGAACGCCAGTGGATCCTCTGTACCAATATCTGGCAGGCTCCACAAGCACTGCTGCTCCTGCCTGAATGTGCGTATTTGGGAGAACAGGAGGGTATGAGCAATTAGGTGAGTTGAACGTGTGAGTCCTGAACCCTTGGCTACACTCAGGGAGCATGTCAAGTTAAAAGAAGATAGGAGTGTGTTTGAAAATAAAGAGGACATGAGCCAGCAATCAATAACTGCCTGAAACATAAACCAACCATTAGCTCAGTCAGAATCAAGGTTCTTGGCTAATCTAACACATGTAACTGGTCCTGAAATACGTAAAAGGCTGCTGTAAAAGACAAGGGAACAGTCTGTCTTCCCTGTCCAGGACAGTGCAGTGCTGGAATGACTTGCCTGGGGAGACTGTGGTGTCTTCATCACTGGAGGTTTTACAGAACAAGTTGGACAAACAGCAGTGAGGAATAGTCTACATATATTTGGGACAGCCTTGGGACAGAGGGAGGCAAAGAATACTAGCGTGACCACATGAGCACATTTCCACTGCTGTTTTTCTCTGATACTGTGATATGATTACTGTGCTCCTATTCTTGTTTGTCCTTCTCTTGCTACACCCCCAGATGTGCCTTGCCTTTGTGCAAGATCTGCGCAGCAGGGATGTTTATGCTGAGTGGGACCTTTGTACTTTACTGCAATAATGGGAGTAAAATTTGGGCAGGTGTCTTCTGAACACCAAAACCCTCTTGAAATGTCAGTAAGCTGTTTTAAATCATTTCTGGAGTATACTGCATGTATTGCATCACTTGTTCCTAGGTAGAGTAATTCTGCCTCAAGTCAGCCTGCAGGGAAGGCTTGAAGGGCACACCCATTCTCAGTCTGTCCTACTCTTGTCCTCTGGATCTCGTTGTTTGGAGGAAAGCAAATGCAAGTGCTGTGCCACAAACACAGTATAGAGATGTATGTGCATATGCATTTGAATTTTCTATCCAGTGTGCAGTGAAATGTCAGAGATCATACAGCAGCTGCCATGCTTACCTGACACAAGTAAGATACCATTTTCCTCTTGCATGCAGACCCTTCGTTTCTAATTTGCAATACACTGTCAGCAGTATAGGATACATTGCAGTGTTATACCCATCACGAGCTACAGAATGGGTCCACAAAGTTCTTCAGGCTCACTGAGCAACCCCGTTTATTGGAATCAGTGACACTATTCACATGCTTATAGTTAGGCATATGCCTAAGCGTTTTGCTGGAGATAGGCATGGGTAAAAGTCATTTTCCAGTATTTTCACCTTGACAGTAACTTGCATAAGCACCAGTTTACTTAATAAAAATTAAGTGTGGAGCACAGCAGCTTTGGTAGCACATACCACAGCAGTACTTATGTTGCAATTCCGCTATTGCAACAGGTGTTCTAGTTTGTTAAGACCGAGGGATCAAAAACTAAATTTACAGAAAAGCCAGCTGCTTAGTGGTTAGGGTTTGTTTTAATGTGTCAACTACTACTACTTTCACCAAAGTTGATCCTTTGAAACGGAATCTTCCAAAGCATACCAATAACAGCTTACTTCTTCTGCAGTCTCAGACCAAAAGATAAAATAAATCTGCAAAAAGTATTCTCATACATTGATCTTACTTAAATATCTCATGCTCCTGAAGAATAGTAAGCCACTAAGCCCTGTAGAATCAAGTATTTTCCTATTAGCTCTTCCAGTGCAAGTTATTCAGTCAACACATGCATGAAAAATCACCAATTGTCCAGGATGTTCTCTATTCCATTTTTAACTCCCCTATAATTTAAAACACAAGATGTATACAACACATGTACAACTTCTTTGAAAGCGGTTATGGACCTTGCTGAGAATAGGCTGGTATTGCAATTTGTACCATAGTGCTAGTCCAAAGCCCAGAAGAGATTAATTATAATGGGTTCAAAGTTCTTCAGGTATAGTTAAGGAATTGTTGGGACTGTGTTTATGGAAGTATGTGCAGATGTATTTGTGCCTATATTTAAAGAAAAGCATGCTGTGGATTACCTATATTTTGGCAATTTAAAATGAATGAATATTTTTGTGAAATTATATGGCAACAGTAAGAGGAACACTTGGTAAAAGTTATCGAGGAATTGCATTTAGAAAATAAATCTAATGCAATACACATCAGAGAAAAATTCCTTGACATTTGGGTAAATAAAACTGTAGCTGTGTTTGGTTGCATAGGTAGTCCATTCCCAATGCTTGTCTCAAAGGGGACTTGCACCCTTCTGCCACGTGGCTCCACCAGGGAGGCCGACAGGCAGCAAACCCCATTCCTTGCTGCCCTCGTCCTCCTGAATAGCCTGAGCTTGTCAGCCTCGGCCCCGCTTGGGCTGCCCAGTGCTCCCGCAGAGTCCCAGCAGCCTTTCCGGGGGACTATGCTGCAGCACGTGAACCTCACCCTGTGCCCAAGGGCTACCGAAGGAGGAAAGACTTCCCCTTGCCTGGGCTGTCCTCACCCCTTATGATGGCTGCTCGGCTGTCAGAGCCAGGTGCAGTGCCCGTTAACAGACTAACAGCAATAGGAAGACTGTTCAACTTCGGTGCTAGGGTTGATCTAGGAAACAGCGTGAGTTGAATGAAATGCAAAAGGGAGGAAAGGGTGGAACTGGTGAAAAATGAATTAATTTTAAAATTTCCTCCAATAAAAGCTAATAAATGGCCTTAAAGCCCCCTCGAGCCTAGCAAGTGTCAGTTTTGGACTTCAATGTAGGGCACAGTTGCACTGCTACTTGGGTTGGCAGTGTGACGAGACGACTAAGATGTGACCCATGCCTAGCACAACAGAGTTCAGATTCTGAAAAACTTATGGTTTTGCCTGACAAATTCCTTCACAAGTATTTAAAGGATCTTTTTCTGAGTATTAAGAACAAAGCTGTAGCTGAGTTTTAAGAAAAAACTCATAGAAAAGGAAAATTCCATCTGAAATATCTTCTCTTTGATTCCCTCATGAAGTTCAGCTATGTAATACTGTTGAATTGCAGTTACATAGAGTTGTCTCAGCAGTAAAATGATATAACGTCTTTACTTGCTCCAGTCTCAATGACATTTTGCACTCAATAGCAGAGTCACCATCTTGACGTGTCATTGAATTCAATGAGTGTGGTCAGAAATTTATTTTTTTGGTTACCAAAAAAGAATAAACCTGTCTTATTTGAAAAGTAGATTTTTTTTCCCATAGGTAATGTGCTACAGACATTTCTATATGATTTATTCATTTCACCTACAGGGAAGATAAACTACCTGCAGTTTGGCCGCATTTCACCAAATGTTAGATTGTGAGAGATGTTTTTACAGGAGCAATTTAGAGATTGAATGCCATTTCTACAATAAAAATTGTTTTGATGTTTAAATTTCCAGCACCAGGCTCAGGTGTATCTGCAAACTGGAGCCTTCTAAATACATTTGCATTCTTGACAGTCAGTTTCTAAGTTCAGGGTTATTCTCTTCCATTTCAATGTCTGATGTCAAACGTGAACTAAACCCAAGTACGCTGCCCTGAACTCTTTTACCTTTTGCCAGATGAGCGTGATATTGCCAGAAGCTGTAATGGAAGAAAAAGCACCCTAAACTTGGGAGACATCAAACCAAGGCGAAGAAGATCAAAACTGACTGTTAGAGGAGACCTTGGGCAGTGTAAGTGGTCTATGGAGGTCATTCAGTATCAGACACGCTCTACCTCCTCCAAACATAAAACAAGCAAACAAATAAAGGTGCTTCAGCTCTCCTACTTAATGTTTCCTACCGTAACTATTCCCCCTTGGAGCCTCTTCCAGCTCCCAGGGCAGTGCAGCTTTACACGTCCTGCTCAGACCAGCTGTGCTTGAGAACAGCATTGCCTGGGTGCTCTGTGCTAGAGCTACCTGGGGAGCCACAACTTCATGTGATTCACCCTTCTCCTCCCTACAACCCATGACCAACCTTGTATTTTTCCAATAGTCAGGTATTGTCAGTCTCCTTGTAATACAGCTGCAAGACTGTTTAATATCCTGGAGCCAGGATGAGGAACATCAACTCCTTCGTAGCAACTGGTTCAGCTGTAAACAGGTTCCAGAGTTTCTTTCCCCTGGCTATCCTGCTTCAGTGGGGAAGACTGCTCCTGTTCCTGCTGCTAAGTACTGCTAAGTGCTGCTAAGTGCTGCTAAGCACTGGCTCTGTGATGAGGATGGTCTCCTTACATGCAGCATTCCCTCCTTGCTTCCTGCTCGCCCAGCTGGCGGGGGGGGGGGGGGCGGCTGAGCAATAATTAGCCTGAAAGGCCTTTTCTCTTCTCCGTGTGCTACGTTTCCCATGACGTCTTTAAAACTTTCTGCTGTTGTTTTTTGTCCACTGAATATGTTCCTCTGATACCATTTTGGAGTGCTAAGTGGAGAAGACTCCTTGCTTAGCCTACATGAGAAGGAAGTCATGACCAATCAAGGCATATGTCATGCAACACTTTTTAGAGTGGGATTTTCCCTTCCCTCTGGTGACTGGAAGGTGAAATGACTACTGTGGCGAAGAGCTGAAAGCAATCTCCGCGGGGTGGCAGGCTCGAGAGGCATGCTCTGGCAGGGGGACCAGTCCTAGTGGAGACAGGATGACCTAGATTTCTGATGGAGACTCCTGCACAATGGCATCCTCTTCCTTGGGAATATGGTGAGGAAAAACTAACGTTGCTTAAAGACAAGTGCTCAGCTCTAAGTCAAAAGACAAATTGAGAAGCTGAGGGCTAGAAAAGGGCGTGTGAGATGACTCACTGTGAAAGGGTGTACCCTTTATCTAGATGACTTGGTCCTTGAAGTGCTGGAACACCTAGACTACTTTCATCCAGATGTCTGTGGAGCAGCAGTCATGACGGTGATGATATGCTGATGACACCTGCCAGTTTGGAAGTGCAGCTCCTGCAGAGGTGCCCGGCTGACACGTGTCACTCGCGCTCTGCTACGTCAGAGCTGGTGTGCCTTTTCCTCCTGCCCTCATGCTGACTCCCCTCTAAAATTATCCTTGTTCTTCAGTACACTTCTTCCTGTATAAAATGACTTATGTTCTTGTCTCCTGTTTTAGACAAAGCAAGCCTAAGCAGTGGAGAGCAGCAGGCTTAGCTAACTGCCTGTGAAAAGTTGTCGTAATTCATGCCAGGGCCATGGAGGAAATTTCTGGACATCTCTATGAACTTTATTCATTCATTTATAGATTTTATGACTGGCTGTTTGTCAGGAATGGTGAGGCTGTGTGCTTAAAAACACCAGTCCCCTGTAAGGGAACGTAGCGCCCCATCTTGCGTTTCTGCCGGTGACAATGCTAGCTCTAAGGAGGGCTCGCAGGCATCAGAAGTCCTGGCAGATGAGGGACATCCACAGTGCAGAAATGCTTATCCTGGGGTACAGCTGTGTCATCATGAAGCTGGAATGTACAGTATACGCTTTCCACGAGCATAGCTCTGAGCACAGAAATGTGTATACCATCAACGGCACCTGCCCCTCTGTGGAGGGGTTCAGCTGTTGTGATAGCTGATGAGCTAAATTTAAGGTTTGCACATGCTTGATTCTATTTAATACCTACCAAAGGGAGTTTACAGGGGAAAAAAACGCCAGCTTTGGGATCTACGTATATGCAGAGTTTTAAAATATTTTTTTCCTCCTTTATGTTTATACTTAGCTGGATCCGAAGTCACACTTTTTTTAAAGTAAAAATCCTGGTGTGTTATGTATGGTTCCCTTTATTACAATATATAATGTGACTGAACATAAAGCTGCAAGTTTTACACAATACTATTAGTAGTATTCCCTTTAGAATTTCTTGCCTTATTCTCAGATATATTGCCAGAATTACATTTTTCAAGACATCTAAAATTGCAAGGGAGCAGATTCGATCTTGTTGAAAGTTAGGGAATCCAATACAGCAGTTTTCACTAGATTTAATTCCTTCATTATTTCCTAAGAGTATAAAAAATGTTATGACTACATCTTTGGAAAGATATTCAAAGCATCAGAAGCATATGCTAAATGTGGTTTGTTAATCATTCAGGGAATTGAGATACTGCATATAAGAAACATGCCTTTATCTTGAATCTGTGCCAAAAAGCCTTCTTCAAATTCTTCTCCTGCTCTGGCAAAGCATAGCAAATCATCCCACCACAGACGTTTTAGGAGTATTTGAGTACTGGCAGCAAAAACAGAGGACTTGAAGAAACCTTAAAGGCACAGTACCAATATTATTTTATAAATTACCATCTCCTTAGTCAAATATATGACTATGTGTGATGCTACTGCTTGTCAGTAAGATATACCTGGGCATTAATAATGCAATAAAGTCATCTTTCATACTAAAATTAAACTTAAAGTCATGTTGCCACATTTTCATGCATCCCTCCTTATAGTGTTATCGGAAGTGAGATTCCCCTCCATGTGTCTGAGAGTGAGTTCATTCAGGTCAGCTGATATATTCCAGCAGTCTTTTAATGCAGAGATAAACTTTAAATTATCACCTATCTTTAACTCTCATGAGACATAAAGTCCAAAAAATGAGAAACTGAAACTGCCCAATTTGACAGATCAAGCAAGAAAAACTCTCAGTCACTCATAAACTGAATTTCCAGGGAGGGAGCATTTACTTCCAAAAACTAAAAGAGGGAAGGATGCAGAGAGGCAGACATATCTGTCCAATGTTTTATGAAAACAAATGTTTGCAACCAGCTAAACTCTTCCCTGGGGTTATAGTAAACAAGCAATGATAAGGATGGTGCCGTGCTGACTAGCTAGTGTACCAAAGCAGGTATTGTATATCAACAGCCTGGCAGTGTCAAAGCCAAGTTAGAGCAGCAGGAATTTAGCACTTCACAAACTCGTGACCCCAAAAAAGGCCACGGTGTGTGTCAGGAGTGTGTTACGGTGGATTCTGAGCAAGGAGGGGGAGGTGGCAGCCTCCCGTGTGCATTGGGACCATCCTCTGCTTGGTGTGAGAGATACTATTTGTGCTGTGATAACATTTAACTGGTTCATAGGCCTTTTCTTTTTTGAGATGAGTAACCAGATATCTTCTCTTTCACCTGGTTTGGAGACACTTAAGATGGACTTTTATTTCAGTGCTTAGAAAATCTCACATACATGTTTATCTGATACAGACGATGACCTTTGGTTTGCTGTAAGTAAAGATCTGCATTGTTTTCTGGCTTGTACAAACCCACTCTCCTCCCAGCATAATTGCTTAGCGCTCTGTAGAGTGATTTACTCCTTAGCACAAGTTATACGATAAGTCATAGTAATATTCCCATTAATGAGGGGGGAAGTTCCTGTTGAACCTGGCATGAGTGCAGCTGAGATGTTAGCCGAATTCATGAATGTAGCTGTGGCTCTGGACATTACACTGAATTTCTGAAAGTGAGGCTTTGGTAGGACATTTTAAGCTACCTGCTCTGATGTTCAGGTTCTTTGAATTACTTAGATGTATTACAATTGCACTTGAAAGAGAGAGAGAGAGAAAGTTTACATACATTTGATGACTAGTGGGTACTTGACAACAATCTATAGCGTATCAGGTCCCAGCGTGAGGTTTCCAAAGGACTGTTTTCAGTCATGTATTACTAATGCTTTTGTAGCCGTCATAGGGAAATGATTTAAGACACGCAAGTGTGAATGGCAGAAGAGCTGTGTGCCAGCTATTATTAGTTACGCTAAACTCAAACTTTTCTTATTCCTACAAAACCTTTTTGCTTTTTAAAATCTTATTTGCAGTCACAAGTTTCATGCATTTGAACTTACTAATATTACACAGGATCTAAAAGTAGGTTAAATTATTTAAGTAATCCTAATGATGATGGTTAAATAAGATACTGACAAGTTTCTCAGTTCAGTCCTTTTCATGCATTTTGCTGTTTGAGATGATATGAAAGTATTGTGTTTGTCTTCAACAGTGAAAGAAAATGGTCATTAAAAATGTTAGTGATCAACTAGAATTCAGCACTTGGTGCCAGGTAAATACTTCTAGCAAAGTTTTCCTTTCCATTGCCTTTTTTGCTCCCTCTCTCTCCTGAAGCATGGTGTTCCCACTTACCACTCTCATTTTTCTCTTTCACAGTCTTCAGAATTGTACTGCATGCGCCAGCCATTACAGATATGGAAAACCAAAGCATTAATCAGTCACATTAATCCATGCAATTTCATGCATCTGTTATATGAGAAGGTAAACAGGTCCCAGGACACAACTGAGAAATTTTCCACAAGAGCTGTGCTGAAAATGCAAAGCAAGAAAAACATGGCTTAACATAACCAGCTACGCCTCTAGACTGTTGACTGCAGCATAACCTCTTGTTTGGTTCTGCTGTGTGTCTGGGCCAGCAAGTGAGGGAACACACTTAGTACCCTTCTTGTGAAAGAGGATCTCAGTTCCTGGTAGGGGAGGAGGCACAATGCTCTTTGTTGAGTCTTCTGTGGCATTTCTGAAAAGTGTCCACAAACACAGCCTATTCCCTCGGGGCAGACACTACCACCCCTAGCAGGGCTCCCCTCTGCAGCCTGCAAAAAGACCAGACAGCCAGAGAATTAACTTCATGCTACCTTAAAGCTAAGCATCCAGGAGAGAAGGACAGAGAAGAGCAGGACTGAAATAACCAATGTCTAAAAAAGCCCACTGCAAATTTACTACTGAGAAAATGTCAGGATTCAGGATTTCCTGGAGTCTTCACCCAGGCACAGATCTGGTTCACTAGAAACAGTGGTCTGAACTGCACAGCTTGATTACTGTATTGCTACGGTGCATGGCATTACGCTGTAGAAGAAATATAGTAATAGAATGGAGGAAGAGAGAAGAAGATGGAAAAAACAGGCAAATACACTGTAAAGCCCCTAGGAGACTTAGACAAGAACTCTCACTCAACTCAATGTAAATCTCTCCTCGTCTAGAAAGTAGGTAAATGGCAGAGAGCAGTGAAGTAAAAAGGAATTTCCTTTAGTGAAATTTAACTGAATAAAATCAGTCCCACAGTTTTCCTTTTTATCTATAAAAGTCAACTTTTCATGTTGTCTTGGCAGGTTTTGAATTCCTAATGCATTTTTACTTAATGCTGCTGAGATTTGAATTCTTTTGCCCCAAAATGTGGAGTGTGTGGGACACTGGTGTTTGGTCAGGGCAACATTAACTCAGTCTTGTCAAAAAGAGGTTTATTGAATTTCCACTTTATTGCTTCACTTGGGATGTGGAGCTTGACTGAGCAAACCCTTCACCTCATGTGACCTAGATAGGATGTGTATAGTCCTTGTATTGTCACCCATTTGGAGAAAGATTTTTTTGTAAAAGCAGTCCAAAGACCATATTTACCTGCTGTAGCTGCTCTAAGTATTTTGCTGTTCCCTGTGAATAAAAGTTAATGTTATTTATCCTTATAACATCTCTGAGGTGACTCTTAATTCATATGGATGAGGTCTTCCTTTGGTTAGCAAAGTAAATTTGGCTTAAAATAGGAACACAGAACTATTACCATGAAAAAAAACCCCAAACAGCTTCATATAAAATCCAGTTCTAAAAAAGGTTTTCTAACCAAAGGAACACTATGCTGGCAGCTGTGTAATTGCAAAAGTAAACTCGGTCTGTGCCTGAAAAAACAAAATCACCAATTAAGCCAATTTCTGTAATATAAACAAAAACAAGACTACTTTGAAGAAATTAATCCTTAGCAAGAGTTATGAGCATCCCCTATTGTTGAACAGTCTAACACTGTAAATTCAGGATTTGCTATTAGGTTTCCATAAACTTTCCACTGATTGTCTTCCTGGTTTTGCATATTTAATATTTATAACTGTAAGAGGCAATTTGAAAGTGTTCTTTACAAACTGAAGGCTAGACTTCCAGAGAAGTTTTTTTCTGAAAAGCAGTGAAACAAATAATAGCACGGAATACCTACAACATAACAAAGTCAGAAATAATAGATAGCATGCCTTTTTCGAAATTATGACTTGTAACCAGGCTTGTGCACTTGTGAGAACCGATAGCCGTGACAGACTTTAAGTACAGGTTTTGACACTGTCTCACATAATATCCGAAAGGCAAGCTAGAGAGTTATGATCTGCACAGAACTGCAGGTAAGTGCAGAAGTACTTGGGCAATCATAACCACAACGGAGTTCTTGGGGAGAGAAAATAATTGTTAAATGAAAGGAAGGATCAAGTGGGATTTCAGAGATCTGTGTTGGCTCTGCTACTGTTAAGAGTTTCAAGGGTAATTTTAATGATGGAACTGGGCATTCATCCAGTAGGTTTTCTGGGATTGCAATTTGGGAGGTCCTGACAAGCATACTTTCTAGTTTTGTATGCTGAATTTCAAGAAATATATGGACTAATACAGGAATCTAGTGGAAAGAAACATGAATCATCTGAAAAATATGAAAACCAGAAGATGAATGACACGTTTGGATTAGTTTAGTCTGGAGAGGAGACTGACACTAAACTTCAAATGTGCAAGGGATATTTAGATTAGAAGAAAAACTTTTAAGTGGAAGGTTAGAATATGAAGGATATGAAACCTGTGTCATTGTACGTCTTTAAGGAACATGTCAGATAAACACCAATCAGGAATAAAATTAGTATGGCTGGTGCTGCTGTAAGCAGAAGACTTCTGATGCTCCCTTTTTTATGATTTTTTGAAAACAATAATTTTTTTTAAATATTTTGATGAAGAGTGACCTTAGGGAAGGAAACTGTTATTTTTCGTATATTGTAGACATATTTGCATTTTTGTTTGCAATAACCAGGACTTGACTCCAGACAAATTCATAGATTCATAAATAGTATGAGTAATTGGTGAAGGACTTGTACAAAAACATGACTTCCATTGCAGTTGGTGGTCCATTCTATAGCATCAGGGCTGAAAAGCTGATGCACTCCCATCTCATGCAATGGTATTATGGCTGCCACTTTAATCTTTATGGCCGCTTCTGAAAACTGCAGTTAAGCCATAGGACCTAACTAGGCATGAATCCTACTGGGCTGACAGCCACGCCTTGCATGTTTGTGTAAGACAAGGGATGCAGGATGGCACAGCCAGCTAGAAGACGTTAGAGAGCACATGAGGTCCTGTGTGTGTCAGTTCTTCCAGGACCACATGTACTCTTCATGTATGTGAATAAAACTGTCCTTAGCTCCCGTATGTTTAGTTGTCAAAGTGTGTGCTTTGGGGGTCAATATGGAACAGAAATTATTAGAAAGCATTGCTTCCATTGTCCTTTTCATAAAATATACTATAAAATCCAGAGAAAACCGGACAGCAACTTTCTTTATACTTCCCACTTTTTCTTCTCTCAGTCCTTGCTGTAGCGTCCTCGGCTTAATGGGTTGGAAAGTGATGGAACAGCCAGATGTCATCAACACTGAGTCAAAATCGAAGAGCAGAGAACTTACTGCATCCTTTTGACCACGTGGTTCAGATGGTAGGCTCTTAGCAAATCTCGACCTAGCTGGAGTAATTTGCAAATCTCTCCTTAATGAGGCCAAGAATTTATCCGTTTTAAGTGCAACTGCTTAAATATTTTATAAAAGAGTTTCTGTTGAGGACACAAACTATGTGTCACTTTACAGCAACTGAATTGCTACTTCTTACTGCATATGTTATAAATGCAAATATTTTTAAATAAATAGAAGCTATATTACTGCCAAAGGTGATAGCATCAACAACAGGCATGGTCCCTGGCTGAAAGAAACTATTATGAATCTATTGATATTCAAAGGATCAACATTATTTTACTCTGCCTGGCTGAAAATGCTTATCACTACTGTGTGGGTGCAACAGGAATTGCTCATGTCAAAATTTCAGCTTAAGCGGTCTTGACTGATTCATAAGCTCCCTTCAGAAGGTAACAGTAACAGTAACCGATGACTCTCTTACTTTCTGTATGTGCTTATCTATATACGTCTATAAAAATCTACATCAGCCTGTGCGCAGTACCCATCAGCAGCATGACTGCTGCTGACTGCAGAGTTCTGAAGTCTCTGCTGGCACGTTGCTTCATGGAAATCATGTTAGAATGATGTTCTGAAAATCACCTTATTCTGATTCTAAACTTACTACGAGCAGTGAGAAAAATGATATGGTTAAGAAAAAAAAATGCTTCACCATTATTCGCCATCTTTATAATGTGTTTATTTTACACTCCTAAAATAAGCAGCAAGGTGTAGCTCTACAGATTTTTAGAGCCATCTACATTTCAATTAAGAACTCATGAAAGATCACATTAAAGCCCTTTGTTGTCCATGATGGACAACATAGTTTGACCTGATTCACTTTCTATCTTTTAAGAAGATTATTCTCTAGTCACAGGTAAAACAAACCTACAGGTTTTTTTAAGTACATGACAAGTTTCAGTTTTAATGTCTGTCAGTGTGGCTGACACAGCAGATCACTATATTTGATTTAAAATGCTTAAAACTCTAAATAAACATGGGAAGTAAAGGTACTACATAAGTAATGACACATTATTTCTACTGACTATTAAACAAGGTGTTAAAATAGAACATTTTCAAATGTGTAAATAACATTTGGAATGCAATATCTGAATAACACGAGTAATTGAAAAGCATAAAGAGAACATGATCCTAACTTCACCTTTTCTCCTGTGCCTATTTTTCACGGAGGCTGTAGTGCACAGAAACCACGCACACAGCATTTGCATGGAGGATGGCACTGACTGCTCCATGACACATGCAGAAGGGAAGCATTGTCTGAGTGGCACTATCTACACTTGGCCCAGGATACTCACCCAGGGGATAAATGAAGCGTCTTCGAGGCAGAGGAGGGAAGTCCCCAGCTGGCTTCCAGGCCTGGACAGATATGACGCAGTGCTGTCAAGCGCCCTCACAAAGCAGTGCCTCTCTTTTTCTTCCCAAATCTCTGATATCCTTTATCCTGTCCCAGATGTCCTTTCACAGCTGCCCAGTCCCACCTGATTCATGTTTATAATACTCTCAATTAAAAAATTAGTAATTAAAATGAAGCCCCCTTTGCCCATATTACTCCCAGCCTTTACACTGCTCCATCTGCCCATTCCCAGTTCCCTTCATGTTTTTAAAAGACTCATTAGCACGTGATCTTGTCTCTGCCAGGATTCCCCAGTGCCATCTGCTCCCTTCCTAGATGATCAGTCCCACCCAGATCACTGTTTACCATACTCAAAAATCCGACACATTTTCTAAGCATTGGTTTTGGAGGATGCTTTTGTGATTCTCTACCAAAGTCAACTCCTATCAGCCTCTTCCCACATTGTCAAGGCCATAGAAGCGACACTGATCCTTAGATGGTCTGATGTATTCCCAGATCTGTGGGGCCTTTGTGGCAACAGCACATCGGTGTCCCTCAGGCTATACAACCACATGCCACGCTACCATTTGTTTAAGGCATTTAGCTTCTCTTGCGATGACCAAAGACTAAAGTAACACCTTCCCAAACTCAGCATCCTCTTTGTGGAAAAACGTTGTGTCTATCTTAATTCTTCCAGCATAAAAATACTAAGTTCATGTTATATTGCTCGGAAGAGTTTTCAGAACATACCTTTTTCTTACTTTTTCCCTATTGGTCCTCCCAGTTATTTTCATGCATGTTATGTTTGTAAAGTGGAGCAGTAAGCAGTGTAATGCTGAAAAATTCATTTGGGAAAATAGCAATGGTGTATGGCCTCTGTTTATCAGAGAAAATATGTCGTAGGGAGAACCGTCCCAGCCTCTTTCCTGACATCTGAGCCAGGAACCGAGGTGGGTGACCTGCAATACTCCTGCTTCTTTTCACTACAGGCCCCTTCACTTGAGTGAAATGGGACCTGCTGTAATTTTCCATGCCCACCTACCTTCCCAGGAATGATCTGAGTCCTGTCTTCAGTAACTTGGACTTCAAAAAATGCCTGGACATAACATTGAGATCCAGGAGCTTCATGCCCCAACATCTTCACAGCACAGCAGTGGGTGAATGTCCTCCCATGGAACCCATCACAGGCTCTCTGCTCCATACAGGGCTGCACTAACCCTGCTTTAGATAGCGATTGAATCAGAGCAGGAAAAATCCAGGATCTTTGTAAACCTGTTTCTCTAGATTTATACAGCCATACACTTAACACAGGGCAGTGGCTTTCAGTACTGAGCATCATAGTTTGCCCCCTTTTAAGATCCAACTCTGCAGTACTGGAAAAAGGTTTTGCTCCAAAGCATGTAAAACAGGCTACTGAATTTGAGACCAATGAATACAAACATCTACAAAGACTTTGAAAAAATCCTAACCAGCTAAGTTTTACTTACATTTTTTATGACTCATTGCTGGCTGTGAAATCTGTCACTGCAAATGTGGTGGGTCTTTAAACTTGAAAATATGTTCATTCTCCTCGGTGGAGGTTACCCTTGATGGGATCTGAGAGCAAGGCAGGGAGAGCTTGTTCCCTGTGATTTGTACACATTCAAACCATCAATGTGTAAATATTTTCAGGAATGATGTCAACTCAAAAAGAAGATTTTTACTTGATATTTGAGCATCTTCAATACAGCAGTGTTTTGACAATATACATAAGGTTGCTGATGCTATCTGCTGATGCTATGTGCAGTCATTGTGTTTATGTCACCGTTGCAACTGCCTTTAGCATTAATGAAAGCTAGCACCTGAACTCAATTAATGTTGTCCCCTCCTCTTCCGCAGCTCGACTTAATATATATCTGTATTTCTTAGAAGTACTTTTTGAACGCTCCCTCATACTAGTGTGATTTCCTTGCTGTCCTTCTCCTCCAATTTCATTAAAATTGACCTAAAAAGAAAAAAAGATAAAGATGGAAATATCTATTATGTTTTCAGAGAAAGAATTTACAGTCATACTCCCCCATACAAAGCAAAACCTCCCACTTTTTTCTCTAGTAATTTATTGTTCATTATAAAACAAATAGTAAGACTATGGATTCATGCAACATTTTTGCGAATGTCACTATTTGACAAACAGGATCTTTCTTAGAAAATGTAAACTGTGTACATCAGCTAGAATAGTTCAGACATCGCATATACCCAAGTATATATGCTAGCTTCTTTACCCCAGCTGTATACATCTGAAGCTTATCTGTGACGCTAGAAAAGACAGGACAACGTATTAAGCCCGAGAAAATCACTTATGAGGAAACCAGTGATTCCAGGTAGGAATATATTTACTTACAAAAACATCAAAAGGACAATCTGAAGTGCTTTATTTGGGAATTAACTTACCATACTAGGCTTTTCAGAGTCAGTTGGAAGACATTTAGCATGATGTTTTATCTGACTGATGAGACTGCCTGGGCTCCCAAGTGAATCAATGGGGAGACAGGGTAAGGCTGAGTTTCCAGTGAAATTTTTCTAACATGAAAACTATACTGCACAGATTTTGCACCTGAGAGAAGCCCCCAGATCTGAAAGAGCCTGGAATTCATCATTAAAGGAGCCAAGCTGGTTTTGTTCATTGCCACAGCCCTTCATCAGTTACCACTGCAACAAAAAACTGAAAAAAACTCCTTGCAGAAATGAAATGGCAGGCTGCAATACCATCATGTCGGAGAGACCTGGCACAAAAACACCTTCCTTTGCTTTCTTTTAGACTGCTGCAAAAACAAGAGAAACGATAGCTGATGATGGAGTTGTAACCTACAACTCCAACCAACAACCCACAACTATTCCTACCTTTAAAATTACTTCTGCAAAAGTTTGCAGAACACTGCAAGGCTGACAAATGCTCGTGCTGGGGTAGACCCTCTGGGAACGCACTTTGTCAAAATTTCACTGTCCTTCAGCCAATGGTGAGCCTCGCTTCCTTGCTGCTTTTGGCAAAATCTAGGCAATAAGTTGGCCCAGTGTAGTGGCCCTGCCTGCTGAGAGACTAGCATACTATTCCTTGTTCGTGTCTCCAGATGCTCTTGTGATTCAAATAAACAAGGTCACTTTAGGTGATAATGTCACTGTAGGCAAGGTATGCCACCTTTTCCAAACAGAACTTCCCACCAACTTCTGTAACAGAGAGAAAGTCAACATTTCTGCTTTACTGAGAACGCTATCTGAACCATTTATTTGCAAATAGATGTATATATTACCATCTTTATAGTTAAGCAAGAATTAGCGTAACATCAAGAAGTACCTAAACTTGCCCTCATTGCTCAGAAGCCTTAATGAATTTCTATCATAAAGAAAAAAACAAACCAAAACATATCAATGTTATGCACTGATTTGGACAGTAAATTTTCAACATAAACGAGATTGCAATTTTAGTATTACAAAAGTAAAAATCAGATAAAAAAGAGCCAATCCTCATTGCATAGCTTCTCCAATGTACTTTGAACACATACATTCCATAGATAACCAGATTATAGGCACATATAATATAGTCATATACTACAAAAATTATGTGATTCCCATTTTTAAACTGAGTATAAACTTAAAGGAGTGATTTCAGCACATAAGCAAGATTTCAGTACTAAGGGAAAACACTGAGGTGAAAATGTGAGTCTGAGTGACCACATAAGTATGTCTGGATATTGATATGTGAACTTGGCTCAGCAACTAACCTCAGTTCACTGAGCCTTTTTTTTTCTCACCTTGTATTTAATACTGATAATTAATAACATGCACATACTATGTAGCTTTCAGTAATGTAACTTTGTCTGCCTCAAAGGTTCACTAATAAGTGATAGACTTCTACAGTTCCTTTTTAGATCTTTTAAGTGTTTACTACAGAATTGAGTTTTCTGGTTTGGGTTAATACCTTCTTCTGGTGCTCTGCCTCCACAATATACATTTGGTTTCTGAATGTGATGCAATGTAATACAATTCAGCAGATTGCCATAATGATCTCTTATCCTTAGTCATTATTCCCAGTCACAGCGCGTTTCACATCTACAAAACGTCACTATGCTGTATCTTCTCCTCGATTGAACTTTAATTGGTAGCACAGCTGCAAAAGTGGAAAATTCAGGTAGGAAGCCCTGGGGCATATCCCCAAATCAATGGTCACTGCTTCTTGTTCATCTGCACTGAGCTGTGCTATGCTGTTGGCACGCACTTTTCTGCAGTATAATTTGATTTATTAGCCTGTTGCCATGAATGGTTTTGGATTTTAACTGTGAATTTACTCCTCTAGACCAGCTAGGCATTATCATCATCATCATCACCATCACCATCTTCATCGTTAATATTTTTACCCCATATGAGTTGAGGCAATTGTCCTTCCCTTAGACTGGGCCACAGTAGCCAGTGTCAGCTGGGTCACGTTTATTCATGAATGCTGCCACCTACTATGGTTTCTGGGTAGTTGTGCAAACTACAATTTGGAGCTTGCATCCTAGCACATCACTTCTTTGAAAGTGTTACTACTGGGAATTGTCACAGGACTAAAAGAAGGGTTAAGCTAGAGTAAAAGCAAGTCATTAAAAAGCAATGTAGGAATTGCTTGTATAGGAAACAATTTCTAGCAAGTGTTATGTCAGCTGCTTGACCTGACTACTTCGTATTTAGGTTAAATACCAGCATGACTGTTAAAAATTTAAGAGTTCCCCTTCCCTGCTATGACAGACTAAAATTTTTTGTGATTATTTTGCAGAGATCTATAGGTAATGATGCTGCATAAAAGGATCTTTTAAAGAAACATGAAGCTATACAACATAAGAGCACGGTTAATTACAAACCCTTCCTCTCATAATGCTAGGCCTGTATCATCTATGCTAAACACAAATGATCAGTGCAAAGTGGTTTCGTCAGGGTGAAAAGAAGAGGAAGTGATGGAAGTAATTAAAAAAGGAGTGAATTCTTTTGAAAAGACTGTGAACTGACATTCAGAGAATATGAAGTACAATTAAAGAGAGGATGTAATTGCATAAAATCCTGACGTGCTTGCCAGCTCCCCCCTATGGTGACTAACTGTACCACGATTTACTGTGCAGCCTTGAATACGAAGGATAAATTGAATTCATCACCTCCCTGGTGCTGTCATAATCATTCTTTGGTGTTTCAAAGCAAGGGAGGAAAGTGATTCATCGGGAAGCTTCTCAGTATGCTGTGGGAGTACACAAATACCTCCCTTGACCACAGAAGCAGTATTATCAACATATGTAAAAACATCAATAATACAGATGTACTCAATAAAGGAAAAATACATTTGGGGAACAATAAGACTTTGACATACTCAGTTGATGCTCAAATAGCAAACATCCAATACTTAAGTGCAATGGGGCACAGTGTGTATTAGTAGACAGCATATTTTGTGGTAAACTTTTCTGAATGCTTTTTAAGAGACTTTATAGTAGATTTTTATTTCTTTTCAGAAGAAAAAAATTGACTCTTTAAACAAAGTTTTAATGGGCATATCTTCACGATACTTTTTAATTCTATGTTCATCTGAATGTACATTGAATGTACTTGAAAATCCCTGGACTGAATATAGTGGAGACTGGAGTCTCTCTGTTCACCCACAGAAGATGCGCAACAGGTTGACACTCTATGCTGTTGCATGTTGCTTTGTCACTGCTCCTTGGTCTCTCCCAGCAAGACCCTTTCAGGGATGGATGGATAATTCAGTCTCTGTAACCACCACATTGTGCAGACAGCTATGAGGATGTGGTAATTGCCTCTGATAATTTCACCAGATTCAGGTGGGTCTTCAGCAAAAACTCCAGTGTAACATACGTGCTAAAGTGAATATTGCTGCACAGAGCAGTGGAGGAGATCATACTCCTGAATGTGGGCCTCCTAAACATGGAAATGAGACAGATGAATTTTATTTTTTTTTCTTTGCTAAAGCTGGGTCTCCCAAACCTGCATTTGGGTTGCTGATAAGAGTTAGCTCACAGTCAAAGGTTATGTATTTAAAGGTAGCAATTCCTACTCATCTGAATTTGTGTTGATCTTGGTGAGCAAAGGCAGGTGAGCTAGAGCTGTTATTGTATGGGGGTTGTTTTCTAGGAAAGGAGCAGACATTGATAATGCTGAGGACAAGCCTCCTCTGGAGTAACTACCTACCTGTCTGCCTGCCCATCCTCATTTGTGGGAAGCTAATTTATAGGCTTGTACTCTGGTAGATTTAAAAATATTTGTTCAGAGAAAGATTGTTATTATCCTATACAAATATTAAAATGGATGTGAGCATGTAGAATAAATATTCCCTTTCCTTAGCCTGAAGGTATGACTGCATAAAAATGCAGTCCTTGCGCTCGAGGAATGCAAAATCAGTACAAGGTTAAGTGAGGAGAGACAAACTCCAAAGAGGCAGAAGGAGGATGTTTAAAGCCTACATATGGTTTCATGCTCAGCTCATTTTCCTGAAGAAGGATTATATTGTATCCTTTCAAAGCCACATCATTCTGTACTACCCGGGGCTATGCATGTGTAAGGCCCATGTTCCAATGCAATTTTATGTGGATTAGTGACAGACTAATCTTGAACAAAAGCTCAGTAATTTCTGGGAGAGTTGGTACAAATGCACATTATTAAAATTTGATACTTCAGTTATTTTCATACTATGTGGGACAAACAGAGGAGAATACATAGTACAAATTGAAATGGTAAGAATCTGGCCATTCTTGTCCACAGTCAAGACCTAAGGATAATAACCTGACTGGAGGAGAGGTCTGAATATGTGTGCATGATATGCTTTGCTCATAATGCAAGAAAAGAAGCAGTATTAATGCAGCTATGTTACATGCATCTCACTGAGACACTGCCTATGGATGATGCTTAATATCAGCTGTGATCATGGGGTTTTTTTTCAGATTGTTCAAATGCACATGATATTTATCTACCCTGCTTTTGAAACAACAGGCTGTTACTAATTTAGTGTATGAAGCCTTTCCTAAGTGAAGAAATGTAAGTATACTACACTGTGAATTTTTTTAGCAATTCTCTTCTGACACCACTCACAGATACTATTAAGGCACTGTAAATATGCCTTTGTGTGAAGTAGTTCTCTCCACTTTGAAAATTTCAGGCACGGTAATCACTATATATATGCAAGTGGGAAACAGTGCAGAGCAAACAGCTAGCGGACTGCAAACTCACTCCCCTATCTCACTGCTTCTCTGTGTGGACTCTGAACAGTAGGATGCAGGCAATCAATACAATCAAGTATCTGTAGCTTAATGACTTACTGCTTGTTGCCATCATCATGCACACACCAGCTGTGAATCAAAACATTTTCACCTTGATTTTAAAGAGGGAGATTGAAGCAATTATATTGTAACCAACTTGCTCAATTATTAAATGATCGGCTAAACTACCTTTGGTTGTACACCCACAACCTAGCATATATATTCCTAATTTATTACTTAGGTAAGTTGATTCCTGAGTGCCTCCTTGACAGGCCACATCTATGCCAGAAATTTTTTTAGCTGTTGTTCTCCAGACTGCTGCAGGATAGTCTGGTTTTGGTCATTCTTACTATTACGAGTAAGACCAAACGGCACAGAGGTGAACATCCAGAGACCTGCCTACACAGCAGTTTCCATTGCTGCAACAAGCGGTGACGTTGCAGCAATGTTGGGTATGTATGTGATGTTAGCAAGAGCAGTAAGAGCTCAAGTAAGAATCAAGAATCTAGTGAAATCAGCAATTTAGTTGAACTAGAGTGAGTCTAGCCTTAAATACTCATCTAAAGAAGACAAAGTGCCTAGACACTGCCCCAGGTCTTTCCACAAACCTGGCCATAAGCACAGTCCTTGCACTCAGAGAGAAAATGGCAGGTTGGGGAAAGTGAAGTCCTGGTTTCTGCAAAGGCTTGGCAACAGTCAGGTCAAAACCCACTGATTTTCAGAAAGACACATGGTGTTCTAAGGACACATGGTGCAGAAATACAGAAATACAGTATTTTACACATATTTAGGCTTCTCAACCTCAGTCAAGCACTAGTTAAAAGCAAACAAACAACATTAAAATTTCAGGGCATTGGCTTTCCCAGGTTGACCAGAGGTAAAACATTAATACTAGTTTGGTCAGCTGACCATCTGAGAGAGTCAGTTAAGATGAAAAAGAAGTAGCAAAACCAAACAACAATTATCTGCCTCTTGTTTTGCCTCATCTGTGGTTGGAAGTGAAAGGAGCATTGAGATGAGAGGATGTTTATTTAATTATTTATTTAAAAGCAGAAGGACTTTGTTACCAGATGCTCTGTGCTGCCTTTGTATTGACCTATGTCTTCCCTGGCTTGGAATTGCTTATTCTCATAGGGAGGAAAGTAAATTTTCCTATTTTCCTATTTTAATAAATAATCTGTGTGGATATTTCCTACAGAGACACAGGAGTCAGAAGTATTAAGAAACCATTCAAACAAGAAAACTTGCTTAGAAAAGCATAGTTTTTGCAGAATCATAAAGTAATCAGGTTCACATCCATTAACTAAAAAGTTCTGTTTCTTATTAATTTGACCAATTTGAACCCGACAGTAACTCTTTGACTGTGACAAAACATCCATTGCTGTTTTCCAGAGCGCAGAAGTCATTATCTGATCACGTGTGGAATCATGGCAGCATCTGCCCTCCCATGCCAGTTGTAAAGCCTGTCATTAGAAGCAGCAGCATGTAGCTGGGGTTTCCACTAGACCCATATAAAGGGGCAAAAAGCAGCAAGCTGCTGGGAAAAACAGAAAACTTGGCAGGCTTGCCTGAGATAATTGTTGTTTTCATGGGTTTTCTGGTCTAGCCTGAAGCGGGAAGAAATAGAAACAACACACAAAAAAGTGCGTAGCTACTCTATTTCCAACCTAGTTTCATAATCTCAAGAAGTTTGGATAGGTTTCAAAGAATCACCAGAAAGTTTGGGTGCTTATCTCAACAGCCCCTCAGACACTTTTAAGGCTCACCCAGCAGAACGATACCTGTGTAATTCAGACTAGCTGCTAAAAGGCCAGCTCTGGAGAAATTTTGGAGCTTTCCATTCCGAATGAAAATACAGTTCAGGAACATTGTGTAGAGCTAAAGTTTGTGTTTACCTGAAAAAGGAGCCTCAGTACTATAGCATTCTTTCTATTTGCATTCCACATAAATGTTAGTTAGGATTTATGTATTAATATCTTCAAAGCACTTTTTAAGCATTAGCTGATCTTCTCTTTTAATGTATATCATTAAAAAAACATTCCGGCACATTATCCAGCCTCCCAGTTACCTGTGAGAATTAGGTTGTACACGGACAGGCTGGAAAATCAAAGAGAAGTAGGATTTGCCCTTCTAATAGGGTGCACATCTGGCATGCAGAGGGAACCCATGTGTGATGTGCCCGTGAGAAATCTTCAGCAAAAATAGGTCTCTGAAGTGGTGCTGTTGACTTACAAAATAAGGCTGCAGTCCAGCAAGCAGTGGGACTGATGACTGTACTGCACAAGATGGAGCTCCTGTTGTTGTGCTTATGTTTGCAGAATCAGGGTCCAAATACAATTGCTAAAGAGTGAGATTTTAGCATGAATGGGATATCAGTAGCTCTTAAAACAGGTTTGAAATAAAAGCCTCATGATCTCACTCCATTTTCCAGGCTTGACATTTATTAAAGCATAATAAATATTTACAGCGATAAGGGGAAGGATGAGCACTTTGACTTTCCCACTTTGACTTTTATAACAGAAATTTAATTGGATGGAAATTCTGCCTCATTCACAGTATTAAAAATAACTCAACAAATTCAGAGTTGTCTTTTTTTTTAGAAATTAGGGCAAGTAGCCAAGCCCCATAAATACTATGAAGGGCAAGTATATTACTCTTAAAAAAATGCCTAAGACTTTTAAAAAACCCTTAAGTTCTTAAAAACTGTCTTCTGCTTGTGCTGGGAAGTCACGTTGCCCACGCCCGTTGTGCAGAGCAAAGGTGTGACTGCAGCAAGGTCAGACCCATGTGTGGTAGCTGGAGACCATGCTAGCCTGCTGTGAAGGGCCATGGGGTGCTGACACCTGGATCCAGCATCAGAGAGGAGCTGGAGGGCCATTACTCTGAGCAGCTTTCGCAATAGTCATAGGGTCAGGAGCTCTAGCAGGGGATACCCTTGCTCAGTGTCCAAGTTCAGGCATTTAGGGAATGTGTAACTTGGGTTTGGCGCCTTGTAACAGTGGCAGGTGCCTTGGGAAGGCGCCTTGCTGAAGGACAGCTCCCCACCTCTTCCTTCTCCCATCGGGGATGCTAATGCTTGCTAACAATTCACATGGTCTTAACTAGCAGCAAAGTTGTTCAGTTAGTGACTGAGGTTTCCTGTACTGGTGTGTAAGTTTGTAGGTTCATGGCTGTCACCTAGCAGTAGATGCTTTTGTTCCAGCTGTATGGGAACTGGGCATCTAATATTTTAAGCCAGCATATGCTGTGCTTGTTGCCTCCTTCAGACAGCTGACCCAGTGCTCTTAACTTTCCTGCCAATGAAGGCATACAGCTTGTGAAACTATCTTCACTAGCCATAAAATCTCATTGTTCCCTCCTGCAAATGAACAAAAAACTACAAAACACTTCTTGAAAAGAAACAGAGGTGAAGGAAAAACCATTTGGCATCAAACCACGGCAAGAACCGCTGGCCAGACATTCCACTCCGTGAGTTCACAGCATGGGGCTGGAGCTGTAGAGCTCGAATGGTAGAAATATTAAAGTGCCGGCCCAATCTATACCTGGTGATGGAGCAGAATGGCCAGTTCATGGCAAGGAAGGGTTGAAGTCTCTCCCCTAGCTTTGAAGAAAGACCACAGGGTAAATGCCTTAAGTAAAGGCTTTTCCAGATTAGCAGAATTTAGCCTTCTACGAGAAATCAGTGGGATATGCTGTGCAATGCTGCTGACTGAATCTTTCTAGGAAAGTTAAAAGAAAAGAGCTCACAGGAAAAGAGCTACAGATAAAAGAGAGACTTTCCTTCTAACATCAACTGTGTGATTTTCCTGTGGAGTGCTGTGCAGAATTTCCATTTCTAGGATAATGATTGTAAAACATGGCCCTTTTATAGTTTGTTTTTTCAGTTTTGGCTAGAGAACTCCTTAGCTGTGATTAAGATTTACTCTTTGGAAGTGCATTTTTTAACTTTCTGTTCAGTGAATTGCAGCTTGCTGATTTTCAGGTTTGCTTTTGAGCTCTCTTCTAGGTTGTACAAGTCCTGGTGGCAGCAATGTCTTTAGCTCTTGTCCATGTACATTGCTAGACATGATGGCTTTCCCCATACTCTGCATCACTTGGACACATGCTCGTATTTCCCCTGACTGTGGCCTCATAGTCTTTCCTGCATCAGTCAAAAAATTCTTGGATTGAATTTATATTGGAAAAAGCCTGTCTCCTGACTGCGTGCACAAATTCTAACATGCTGGCACCCTGAATCAAGAGGCCCACATTGTGCTACAGTGTTATAGCTGCAAAATAATGATATATCCCATATACTTCACCTTCGAATGCTATGTTTGTGAGGGATTTGGAGATGCAAGATTACTTCTTCTAAATCAGTCTGTGCTATTTGATTGATCTTCAAACATGTGGGAAAAGTTAGCTTAATAAAGAACCTGCCAAGTAAGAATGTTTTTTTTTTGTTTACTTACTTTGATCTCCCTGTCCTATACAGCGGGGAAGTAAGATCTGACTTATAAATCCATTTCCTATTCCCAAAAGCTTTCTTGAATCCTCTGAAGTTGTTAGCTCTAAGCAAGGCTTCTTGGAATGTTTCATCCTACTCAGATCTTTTGCAGATTATGAATACATTTTCTGGTTTAAATACTTTCCAAACGCCTATATAGAGTTAGACAGAGTCTGTTAACGCGAGCTTTGCTGAAAAATGCCTATCACGCCATTTGAAAAATCGTAACTAGTTCTAAAAATAGTCTCTATTTTTAAAAAGATGTTTTGGCAACTTGATAACTAGTAATTCATGTGTCTTAGAGGAAGTAGAGAGTAAAAGAGAGAAAACCAACGAATAGCGCATATATCTTCAGCTACGCACTCACGAAATGAAGGGTCTAGAACTGATAATAATGATATAGCCATTTGCCATAGGTAGTGTGAGCATTTTTGTGGCCTTTTGCTTGCTTTTTTTTACAACTTTACCAACTATTTGAGTCAATTGCTCAGAAATGTGGTTCCAAGTGAGTTTTGAACTCTTCTAATGAGTCTGTGAGGTTCCCAGTCCCCAAATGAAGTAAAATAATTTCATCGTGCTTCTAGAGATACAGTTGAAAACTGGAGGTTCCTACCATATCACTGCATTGCGGTTTTCTTACCACCCCCCACCTCCCAGTCTGGCCAGTTTTAAAACCATGTTTTCCTTCTTTGCATATACGCTTTAGTTAAGGGTATTTAAATATAACCAGTGCTATCTAGTGGAATTAACTTTCTCTACGAGTCTCAGTGTAACATTATGCATATCAGAAAGGGGAAAATATTAGGGAGCAGATCATGCGTTTTTGTGGGGCTGGGCTCTATCCTTTAATAACCGTTCAGCTTCCAGGCTTTAACAGCCATGAAACAAAGCAGCTTTCCTGAAACAGGGTGGGTAGGTCTGCGGCCCACTTCCGTGTAGGTGGACCCTCATGGAGAGGCAGCAGCCTCCTTTGGAAGAATCACAGGCTGGCGATGACTTCTCCCCTGCTCTCTCTTAACCCTTGCACAACTCTGATGAGTTGTAGGACATTTTCTAAAGCATGCGATAACTTCAGCAGCACTAGTTACAGCTGATTTTTGGTTTTTGGTTTTTTTCTTCAAAAATAGCTCACTCCTCAACAAGCTGAGTTTCTTCTGAAAGCACTGAACTCTGTTCTTGATGCACAGAGGAGTACAGGTCTGCTCAGATGGGCAGCAACCTTTCTGTTTCACTTAATACAGGCCTGATGTTTTGGTCATAATTGAACCACTAATTAAAATCAATAATAGCCTCCTGCCTTCTCATCTGTTTGTTTGCTGCAAGTGGGAAGCAGATTCTGACCTGAAAATACTCTTTTTTGTGTTTCAGTTTGCCACTGCTCTTTCAGCTGGGTACTGATGAGTCATGATGACTTACACTGGGCCCCTGTAAGTGCTTTCGTACTCTCATTTCTCCTCCTTAACTCCACTCTGCTTAAAATCCTCAGCAAATGTCATTAGTGCAGTATTCTGCCTCCTTCTTAACTCATTAGGTAGCACTGATCCTCCAGGAAGAGGGAAGGCTGGAACAGCTGACTAATTACCCTGAAAGTACACGGAGAGGAGGGCTGGGAACACCCAGGTTGCTCACAGAATGACAGGTTGCAAGTCATGGGCTGGAAAAGGAAGAAGGACAACATGAAAAAGCCAGGGGTGAAGCCAGCAGCATCACTTTGCTGTTCTCCCCCACAACCCCTTAGTCATGATGCTCCGGGGCAGTGGTGTGACAGAGACATAAGGGGGCATTCCTCCTTCCACTCCTCTTCTTCTCCTCCCTTGGGAAAAAATTAACCACGCTCTGCTCTTACTGACTTCAGCTGAATGCCTGAGCATCCCTACTTTTTTAATCAGTGGAAAAGGGCAAAGATACGATGAGAAGTGGTAGATCTGGTCTGAACATACCTACTGTAATCTGTGGAGGAAGCAGAAAAATAGGGAGAAGAGTTTCTTCAGTTTTGCCCAGTGACATTTGTGTTGTAACTCTTTATGGAGCTGTAGCAAGTTGATAGCAGCACTGAGCAATTAGGAGACCTTTCTGTGAGAAAAATACAGCTGAAGCTCAGCCTAAATGGTTAGGTTACAGACTGGGGACGTGGGAAGTGGGTGCTCTGCCTATTTTCAGAGGTAAAACTGCTCAGCGCCAAACTCTTACAGATTTGAGGCCAGTACTTTGTACATAATCACTCTTTCTCCCTGACTTGCAAATCACAAAGTGATTTGTTACATGTATTTTCACAAGGTGAGGTGGGGGCAACAAATGTTTGTGAATTTTTGCAACAAGACATATTGGCTGGCTTAATTGTGGGAACCTTCTGTGCACCGTTTCTGCTATGTTTAGGCAACACATTGGCTGCTTGTATATGTATATTTGTGTGTGACCGCAATATATTTGTGTATCGACAGTGCTTGGGGGTTTCAGCAGTATATCCTTCTGTTTATTTTGGCCTCCGTGGAGATGGAATGATAAAGTTGTGTTTTGGTCTATATGCATTTGTTGAGTTTAGCTCAAAGCTGAAGCTATGATGGGAAGCACACATTACTGTACTGCTGACTTCATGTGCACAACATGACTTCAGGCTCCCAGAATGATCAGGTTTCTTTCCAAAGAGGGGTAGGTTTCCTGGGGAGAACTGATATTTTGACTATACTTGAGGGGAGGGAAATGAGCAACCCTTACAATACAGTGGTACTATTAAAGACATAAATGCCTTGAGTCCCATTTTGCTTGTATTCTGGTGCTGGGAAATCAATTGTTTGTGCTCCCAAGGTCTGTCCACAAGTGCAAGACATTATTCTTAAAAGTACTGAATTTTCCCTGTGTCACAAGGCAGCAGGGTATTGGGGGGTTTTAGGGTTTTAGAATCAATACAAAATTTCAGTAAAAATACACATTCAACAGGTTTCAGTAGTTCCTTCACTTAGAATATATGAAGTCATTGCTTTCCCCCCAGCCCATCTCCCCAGTGCTTTCTGAAACAATCCACTTCTCTGTTTTTAGTATTTAGAGTCCATTGGTGAACCTTTTTACCCAACCCAAAAATATGTAGAGCCCACTTATACGAACAGAGTTGCTAGCAGTCCTTCTCCCCACATTTGTAACCTTTGCAGTACAGGGAAAGCTCTTGCTTTCCCTCCTACTTGCATTGGAAAAATTTTAGTGTGGTAGCTTCTTTCTTTCTTTCACCTTCCTTCCTTCCTTCCTTCCTTCCTTCCTTCCTTCCTTCCTTCCTTCCTTCCTTCCTTCCTTCCTTCCTTCCTTCCTTCCTTCCTTCCTTCCTTCTTCCCTTCCCTTTCCTTTCCTTTCCTTTCTTTCCTTTCTTTCCTTTCTTTCCTTATTCCTTGAATTCTTCTGAGTTGCTTCACACAACTCAACCTGATGTTTTGCGTGATGAACAGTTCAGCATTTTATTTTATTGTGAAAGTTTCACTGGTTCAATAGAGCATTTTTTTCCATTTTGACTAACGTATGCAATTTCTGATTCTGTGTTGTAAATTTATTATACTGATTTCAGGTTGTATGATCAAGTTCAACTTTAGTAGAAAAAAGTTTTTTTCACTGCTCTCAATATGAAGAGAAATAGGTGAAACTAGTATAAAAATGAGTTTGCAGGTGGAAAATAGAGCAATTACCTTAACTCCTTTTGACTTTATCAGGAAGTAGAATAACCCTCATAACCCTGATGCTATGAAGTCACTGTGCAGACAGAGTACTTAGCTCAGGAGGAGAAGGTCACAGGGACAGGAATTTTCTCAAAATTCAGAGAATGCTCTTGAATTTGCATTAGTCACAAAAACGGAGGTACTGGGCCAGCCCAAAGGTCAAGCTAGACAAGCACTAGTCTCTAAGAGCTGTGAAAGGTGCTTGTATCTGTGCGTATGTGCATGTGTGTGTGTGCGTGCGCATGCATGTAAAATTGTGCTGGCTTCATTGCAGCATGAAGTTTCCTCTTTGCTTTTGAAAGTTTTCACTTCCTTTTGTGAAGCACCCAGCCACCATTTTTTTTTTTCCACACTTCATAGAGTAAGCAAGGGAAAAGAGAGGGACAGGGCTGTTTGTGCTGTTATCGAAGAGATGATCTGTGAACCCAGACTTTCTTGTGGCATTTCCCTTATTCCCAGGACCCTGGAAGGAGGAGGAGAGGGTGCTATTTGGAGACAGTGCTGGTGACTGAAGGAGGTGCTCAGGCATCCCTCCTCATGCATGCTGGTACTGAAAAAACAGAGTGATTAAAAAATGTTGTTGGTTGCTTATATTTCTCAGTGTATATTTATTGAACAGTGGAACTGTGTCTCTTCTGTTCCCTAAACAAATGATGGAATGTATTTTGCCAAGGTCAGGAAAATAAAGATTCTAATTTTTATGTACTTTGAATTTAAACAGGATCTCTTCCCCCTTTTTGAGTGTCTACACACAAACCCTCTTGCTAATCTAACTGATTCAAAAAATGATCTTTTATCATTTTTCTCCCTGCTTTTCAGAAAGGCAGTCAGTCTTAGAAAATCAATTAACTCCTTAGAAATATTGCTCTGTAGTGCCATCTGCTTTCTTCATGACTCTAACTAAACACAAATGCAGATTTTTACTACGTATATGTTGATATATACAAATATTTTTTATTATTAGATAAAAATTTTAGCATAAAACATCTAAATTAATGCAAACACACTGGGCCTATCTGTGCATTCCCAGCCATGCGCTATGTCCTTAACATCTGCTAGGCTCCATTTAAGTTATTATTGTCCATATGGTATGGCCGTGAAAGAATGACAGATCAGTGATGTAACTGCCTGCAATAGCTGCTGATGCTTGCAAACTGTTCACTCAATGAAAGCAAGAGATAAGTGATTATTCAGAATCATGTTACCGAGAACAAATCTCTTCACTGAGCACTAGGTTAATTAATTTTCTAGTGTATTAATTATGTAGCTTTGCCTGTAGCGCTCTGCTGCAACTCAGTGCAAGCTGTCTCACAGAAGTAGTAGGCAAGAAGAACTTAGCAAGGGAAGAAGCTAATTCTTAATAAGTGTAAAAATCTGCTTTTTGACATGAGGAGATGCTGCATTTACAAACCTCTGACGCCAAACTGCTGAATAAAGCTGTGCTAGGACTGCACCTCTTGAGTACATGAGAGTAGAGGAGATGTTATATTAATTTCTGATATCCTGGAACCTGTACAAGTCATGTCAGTAGGGACACCACCTTTCCCCTTAGCTCTTAGTCTCGAAAGTATTTATAGAATTTCCTTGGCTAATAATTTACAATGCAAATGAAGTATTTTACTTTAAGAGTATTCCTTTCTAAATTCAGTGATGTGTCTTTCTCTCTTTTGTTTAGTTCTGGTCAGGAAGTTTTTGACGCAAAAATCACAATGCTCAACATCAGTCTGTCAAAACTGTTTGCTTATTTTGGGCAAGGGACATGGCAGTATTAGCAGAACAAGTCTCTCAAGTGCCATGAGAAATTTCCAGTCAAAACCAAAGAGAATGAGAGATCTCCTTTACCTTGGCACTGTTGGACTGCCAGAAAAAAGTATTTGCCTGGGGCCTGTGGTTTCAGCTAGACAGAGTGGCCCTCTGCACATAGGTCTTCTCTGTCCCTGTACCTAGCCATGAGAGGACTGGATATTTTGAGCTTGCTTACTTTTGCTTTCCAGAAGGTTTTAACTTCAACCCAATGAAGAATGGCAACATTAGGAAAAAAGAAAAAAAGAAAAAAAACCCAACCAACCCCCCCCCCCCCCAATTACTCTTCATTTTTTTGCAAAATAGATAAAAAACTTAAGTTCCACTTCTACCTGGAAATCCTGAAATAGGAAAAGTGTGTGGATTACCTCCTTGAAAACATTTCTCAACTATATGCCCTTGATATGACCTCCAGTTCATCTCTCTTCCAGCTAAATCATCCTGAGCATCTCAGACTTTTTTCGTATCTTTGAAACTTTTGCTTCTGTTACACTCCTAATGGACTGAACAAAACTTTACTTCAGGTGAAATTTTGGTGCACTGATTAAATGTAATGAAACTACAATCCACTTTTTTTTTTTTCTTTTTACTCTCTTTTTAACAATCTCTCTGTTGTACTGTCCACAGAAAGGGAAGATATTTTTTTCCTGTATCATTACTAATAGCTTAGGACTCAGTAATCTGAGGAAAGCATTTCCTCCAATGTATATTAATTCACATTCATCAGTGCTAAATGTCGTCTGCCATTATGTTGTCTGTATATCTGGCTTTGATGTAACCTTCTGAAGTTCTGGCCAATTTTCTTTAATTCTGTTTAAAAAAAATAACTTCTATATCGGTAAATTCTGACACTTCCCACTCCTTTTTCTATCTATTGATGGATCCCACCAAAGTGAAAATCTTCTTGGCACTAACCTGACACAGTTTTACCACGCTGACTGTAGTGTATGTGTTCCTCTCATTGCCTCTTCTAAGGGGTATTCTAAAAATGAGCTTTTGGACAATCAACTGTCCTAGGCTGGATAATTGCTTACCAATACATGGACAAAAAATTACTTTGATCAGAGTCATACTGGTAGATTAAACTATGAGTGTCCATGCTACTTCCATCACTTCTTCTGAAGAGTATTTTGAAGTCCTTCTCTAAGGCCATTTACAAATCCATCTCAAGGAGCAGAGGTTGCCCACCAGGAAAGTCTCCGTGTGTGCAGGCCTACCCACAGCCTCGGCACCAGGCTGGAAGGCAGGCCTCAGCTGCACCTGTGCATGGGGAAGGCCAGGGCTCTCAGGGGTCCCATGGGTGCAAGGAGACCCCCGAGCCTTGGGGACAAGGTGAGCTTGGAGGTGCAGAGAGGGGCCTGCCAGCCGGTGGGAAAAGGAAAGGGGCCCTGGAAGGATGGTAGGCTCCCAGGTTGGCCTCTGCCTGCCCTCCCTGTCACTGTGCCCCAGAAGTCCCCATCGCTGCTGCAGCAGGGTTTGGCTTTCTGGAGGCCCAGAGGGGCTGCATGTGCAGTGGGACCACACTGGGAGGGTTTTGGTGGGCCAGGCAATCTGATTCGGCAGCTGATTGTCTTGGTCATACCAAGACACAGCTTACAGTGGGTTTTCAACATCTGCCCTTTCATCCTATTCATTGTCCTTACTCTCCTGCAAAAATCCCTCCATGTGCTTGCTGGTAGGAGAGTAACCAAGCAGCATGCAGCTCAGGCTGATGCGGAGCACGCACCTGCGAGGAATGAGACGCCTGTCTGGAGATGGGGCACCCAGGCTGACGAAATTGTCTTTGGCCTGTACCACCTTGTCTGGCACTGGCAGCACCACCTTTCTTCTCTCCACTGGTAGCAGTTGCCATCCCCAGCTCCAGCGTCTCTGCTTGTGTCGTGCCATGAGCCTGGGGACCTTCGCCTGGCTGTCAGGGCATGATGTTGCTCTTGCCTTGGGCAAAGTGTTCCTTCTCCGATGCTCTCCATGGCTGTGGGCCTGGCAACTTAGCTGCGCCCATCAGAGGAATTGTGAAAAGTAACCATAAAAGTTAACTTAGGTGTATTGAAGATGAGACGTATAAATTTCAAACCAGCCTCCAGATTTACATGCAGCAGCATTTCTGGTAACATGTCAATAAGGAGCATTTACAAAGGGAAGGGGAAAAAAAAAGGCCTAAAATCTATGCCCCTGAAGTCGCCGGAATATACTGGTTTATTCTTCTAGCGATAGTCAGTGAACAGGGTGTGCAGGAGTTGGGGACGGAGTAATTAAAAAGGATTGGATAATACAAGATATCATGTTGAAAAGATTTAACAGATTTACAAAGCCAAAGCCCTGAAGCAGTTCCGCTTTTGGTGCTAGAGGCTAGCTTTCCATTACAGCAAAATAAATTGATCTGACCTACATTTAACACTTAATTTAAATATAAAATATAGGGTCTTTGAAAAATTGCTTGCTTCTCCCCTCTCACAGTTCAAATCAGCTGGAAATAACAGATTCATTTATTGTATGTGTCTATCTTTTGTTAGGGATTCCTTCATGTTAAATATTTTATTAACCAGCAGAGCTAGCAAAATGCATGCAGACAATTAGATAACAGATCTGTCTAATAGCATTAATAGTTTATCATCCTTGCTCTTCCAAATGCTTTTTACAAATTGAAATAACCAATCCCCAAAGCTTAAACTGAGGTATTATGTTTTGGATAAAAGGAAACGGAGAGAGGAACATTCCCAGATTAGTTTATTTTTGAATTGTTTTTGTTTTTCACAAACCTCAAAGAATTATGTTTTTACAAAACCACAACATGCCCTACTTGAACATGTTTTGTCTTGAATCAGATATGCAAGCATGCATGGAAAGCTCATATTTCAGCCAGTGATCACTTGCACAGTGGCCTGTGGTAATTTTTGCAAGTACTTAGCAATGACCTTAATTATTTCAACATTCTGGTTATTGTTTGGGACAGTAGCCAGTAAACAGTGTAAAGTGCTGAACAAAGGAGAATGGTTTTGTTGCTCTTGAGGAGCCTGAATTCAAGGCTAATAGACACAGAAAGTTGAGCAATGCCTCCAAAAGCAAAACAATTTGCAGGAAACTGAACACAGTCCTGTTCTTCCAAGGCCTGTTACAGTCTGCGTAGTTGCTCCTGATGGTTGCTGGCTTGCAGAGCTGATCAGAAACGGTACTTGCATCCCACAGGAATGTTGGCTATTTCAATCCCTGTTGTTTTGAGACAAAAAAAGTTGAAAACAGTAGCTCTTTTTTTTTTTTTTTTTGCAAAATTTAAAGTTCTCAAACTTTTTTTGATATCTCAAAAGGACTATTGCTACCTGGTGGTTGTCTTCTGTTTTCCAACTTTGGATGACGTCTCATAACAAATTTCTAATGACGGGCATCTTCAAAGCCACGCTAAATATGAATAAAAGAGATTGTGATGCAGCCAGGAATGAAGATGCTAATCGTGGGCCAGGTGGTCATAGTTCAGGAGGCCAAAGTAGTGCCTAAGGCTGAAGAGCTGAGAGCTTGCTTTGGGTTAAGCAAATGGAGTGGAGCTGTGGATGCCTCATACGAGCCAAGGAGAAGTGGTAAGGAACTGCCTGGCATGAAGGAAGGAGTGGAGAAGAGGGCAGTGAGCATCTAGAATAAGCTAGAAGTTATTTTTCGCCACTCCAGATGTATACTTTCATGCTTCATCTCAGACATTTAAAATTCTCAAATGCAGTGGGGTTTTTAAGTGACAAATGTCACAGCCCTTGATGCAAGAAAGTAGTGTTCCCTGCAGAACAAAGGACAAGGCAAAAAGATGCCTCTATCGCTTCTTCCACAAAATGTGGCTGTTTACTTAACAGGGCCCCAGGAAGAACAGACAGTGCACAGCTGCCAGTCACCACCTCCTGCAGAGCAGTTTCAGCAAGCACTATCAACAGAGTTACCTTTGCTCTGCATCTCTCTATCCACCTGCCTGTGAGCTCACCCTTTACTAGAGAGTCTTATAGATTTGGTATTTAAAGGGAATAAAAAGGGAAAGCTGCATTTCGTGAGGGAATTCAAGTGAGAATCCTTGTGTCTGCAGCGCTAGCCCTGAATTCCTGCGTGCAGTGTGCGGAGTGTGGAGTAACACGTGTTAAGTGATAGTAAGCCTCAGAGGAGACTACAGCTAGCACTCGGGGGAGATTTAATTTATTGTTCAGTGGAACGAATGCTATTGTGCAGCGACAGCTGGTGCACTGAATGACATGCAGTCACTGCTTGACTGACTCACAACAATAATACCCAGAGAGGTTTGCACATCAGGCTGTCTCGGGGGAATGCAGAAAGGAGGCGTCTGAGGAAAGCAGGCTCCACTGTCTTTGCTAGCTCGGGCCTGGCTCATGAACCACTTGTTTCTGATGCTGAACCACCAGGTACGTTTTGAAAAAGTGAAATGTCCATGTGCTAGAGTGGAGCAGACTTCCCCTCTAGCTTTGATTCTGTTTTCTTCCAGTAGGTGTTTCTCTCTCTCCTCTCATTGCTCAAACTACAGAACCAGTGAACATGAACAGGCAAAATTAGTGTGTGCTTCAGGCTGCAAGATGGTTGGCCTGTCTATGCTTGAAATCCCTTTCCACAGAGATATTTTTGCTACCTAAGTGCTGGTATCTGGAATATTTGTGTGTCATCTTATGTCACAGAGATCACTACTCTTCTCTGCACAGATTGTAAAAGGCCTAATCCTGGACATATTTTCTCATGATACATAACTATTTTATATACCAGTGTAATGGCAAGACAAACCTGACATCTGCATAGACTTAGCTAAGTATATTTCTAAATGCAGATAGCTAAGTGAGTGCAAAACTGTCAGTCTGGGCTGCAAGTTGCATTGCTTTTCTTCTGTGTGGATGTAGATAGAGTACATGCAGTATATTTCAAAGCAAAACTGATACAACAATCCCCATGCCCTCATTTTGCATAAATAGGCTTTACCTCTGTGCAGGTAAACAGATACATGTCTGATGCAGAGGACTGGGGTAATGAACCTAACTATATTGTTCAGAAATGGCCAGACAACTGGAGCCTTAAAAGCACTTGTGATAGCAAGGTAAAGGTGGGCTTGTAAAGCCTTGGAGTCAGGACCTACAGCTGCAGACAGCGTTGCACCTGAGTGACTGGCAATGCTGTTTCCACGTTTCTGCTGTATTAATTCACAGGGCAAAAGCAGTTTGCATGTTCTGATCTGCGATGAAGCAACATCCTATCCCTGATTCATGGCTCCTGTAGAAAGATAAAAGCTGGGGCTGTTGCACTGCAGCCAGTACAAGTGGATCTTGCAATCAGATTGACGCCAGCACAAGGCACATGTGCGTGGCTATAGCCTTGTACTACAGTCCTCCCTCTTTCCCTTCTGTTGTGCCTTTTTGCCTCCTGTAAGCTGTATGGAATAAAAAAAAGATGCAGAACGGTCTGGAAAAGGCAGCAGCCAGTGAGTTGAACTGTGAACATTTGCAAGCTTCATTTTGAACACCATCAAGTAACTGCTGGGAACTGTATTGGGGGGGGCAGGGCAATCCAGAGCACCTAAACCGAGAGGATCACATATTTGGTGGAAGTATTTGCTTGCAAATAATGTTAGACATTTTTGAGGAGTTCATGTGAACACCAACCGTCTTAGATGCCTTTGGGAGCTGCAGGAGGATTACCTCAGTGTATACTCTGGTTTAACATTCAGGAAAGTTTGATATTTCAAACAAGCAGCACTGTTTCCATTGTTCAGTGTCAGAAGGACATTATTTTGTTTTCAGTTGGTGGAAGAGCTTGGTTCCTAACAGGAGTGGCACTTTGCTGCTTGCATATGCCCAGAATAGTTGTTGCATTCTTTTAAGTAGCCAAGGAAACCATCCTCAAAATGAACAGGAATAATTCAGGGCCTTTCCCCTGTGTCTGCCAGCTGTACTTTGCTTGCCTAAAGAAAATTATTGCCTATTTCCTCTGTTTTGGATTTTCATTTTACAAAACACACAGGCATTGAATCTGTCTCAGTTACAAGACCTAGCAGAATTGACTGAGTTTGCAGAAATTTGGTTCATTATGGAATCAATGGTGCTAAAGAGTCAGTAAAGAAGACCCATCATAGGAGCTTCACCATGACAAATGTGGTATAACTTCTAGAAGGGCAGTGTTTTTACTTTCATTCACACTAGTATATTTGGCAGCAAAAGTTTCCCTAATATGAAAAGAAAGTTAATCTTTTGACTTCTGCATAGCTTTATCATTCTGCAAACAAGTGATGTCAGTTCTTTTGACAAGGAGCTGTGAGCATTTGACTCATACACAGATTTCTCCTGATGAACTGTAAATTTTGGTAAAATAATTTTCTGTCTATTCCAATTATTGCTGGGAGAAAATGCTGAAGTTCCCAGACAATTATCTGTTTGTTCCACACTTCCCATTGCTTGGGGTTTTTTTAAGTGAATATTGAAATGCCTTTTGGAGAGGTATGTTTTCTGCCCAGCTAACCCCACACTGATCAGCATCATGCAGATGTCTTAGAAAAATGCTTTTAATGGGCTTGGCTCTTCCATCTGAGATGCTTTCTTCTTGTCCACCTTTTTCTGTTTTAAGTTCTTGAGCTACAATATGTAACTGAACAGCTTGATCACAATGCAGAGAAATAATACTGAAGTAGAGAAAGGTAAACAAATGTAGATGAACATCTAGCGGAAAATATTTCAGAGGACAGTGTATGATGGTTTATGCTATGATTTGTATTGCAGGCTACTGACAGTTTGACAGGTTATATATATCTACACATTTTAAGGCAACAATTAGTAAAAAATTATTATAAAAGCAATTTTTTTCCCCCTGCATACCAGTGAGTAGGGTTTGATGGTAATTTTGGGAATAATTTTCAGATAGTGCCAGCAGTTTAGCCTTTTTAGCAGAGATAGCCACATTATAATCTAGGACTCCAGTTCCCATTTCAAAACCTCCTCTAAACTCCTTCCACAGCAGAAAGTGAACCGGTGATGATGATGCCTGAAGGCAATCTGCTGGCTGTAAAAGGCAGGATCGTTGTTTAAGGTGCATACAGCAGCAAAAGGTAGTGCCTGTTCCTGATGCCGTTAAGCTCTACCAGCTGCTTTCCAGCAGAGTGGCAGCGCAGCAGAGCTTTGTGCTGGTGGGTGCAGGGTGGCTGCACTGGCCTGTCTGTGTTTCCACCTCTGAATCCCTACTGACAGCCCTGGCTGGCTGAGATGGCTGCAGTAAACGGTTTTGGTACTCTGGGCACCTTCCTTTGGTGCATTTGTCTGCTTCCCCCCCTTCCCTTTCCAGCTCTTGGATGTTGTCAGCCTACCCTCGTAGGGTCCCTCGCTGGCGCTACTCTCACCCCACCTTATGATCCCCACTACTTCTGCAGTATATCACAGTTACTAAAGACCATGCTTTGTGAGCCAAATTGAGAGGAATAAGTCTGGTAGAAGCAAAATATATTGCTACAGAAAAATTATTTTTACCTAAAGCCTGTTCAAAATCTGCAGAGAGAAAGAGTTCTGCATTGCTCTTTAAGATTAGTGTGCACAGATTTGTCCACCTTATTGACTGGTGACTCAGGCATGCTTTATGTTCAAGGTGGAAGGAAAATGCACGAGACGGGGTCTTTATCATCTATGTTTGCTCATCTCTAGGTTCATTTGCAATGTATATGTTGAAGCAAAGATGCTTTTTTAGAAGAAATGTTTATGCAAAATTGAACTTAAGTCACCAAAAGCAGATTTCAAAGCTTCAAAGCAAACTTGAAATTAAGCAAACTTCAGTTTGCTGGTTAGTTGTGCAATTTGTAGTTCAAACTTCAGACTGTAATTTAGAGAACTTATTTAATCAATTGATACAAAGAAAAATCCACCACTTTATGTGAATTCTTTAAGATTCAATGTCATTTAGTCGTGAAAGATGTAACTATAAATGATGCTCTGAACTTTTTTCACAAACGGAAAGGCAGTGAAAACTGCAGCACAAATCGAGCATTCTGAATGATTTTCTCAGTTCGAAAGTGTGTGTGCGCGTGCGTGTGTGTGTCTGTGTGTCTATGCATGTGTCTTCCCTTCTTCTTCACTCCACTCCCAAGCATATTGCTGTGCCTGGTCAAAGCCCTGCCTATCTCCACAGCCACGCTGCAGCTGCCTGGCTCCAGCAAGCGGCTCGGGGCTTTGGCTGTGGTGGAGTGTCTCCACCTTCTGGCTCCCCTCCCAGGCAGCAAGGGAATCAGGGGACAGCCCTCGGCTCTGCCTGCAGCCTGGTGGGGTCCGTGGACTGGCCGCCGGGGCCAAGAGCTGGGACCCGGTAGCAGGGCTGCGCGCTGGCTGTGCAGGTGAATAAATTAGGGACCTCTCTATCTGCTTGCCCTCATTAAGTGCCCCACAAAATCCTGGGTGTGCCTGGCTCTGTGAAACATTTGATTCAGTAGAAAGGCAGTCTTTTAGAAAGGACATACATTCTTCACTGCTAGCCACAGATATGAGTATTATGTCTCCTAACACGAACATTTGCTAATGTTTAGACTTTCCTGTTAGAAATATTTAGACAAAATGAAAACAAAGTGTCTTGGAGGCCTCTGTGGCTGCAGCTTTTTGGTCTTAGGTCCCCTGGGTTTGCTGGTTTGTGAATACCCCATCCCCTTCCCTCCATCATTTACCCCTTAACATTTACCACTAGCCTAGGGAGAAGACTTTCCAGGATTTACTCATACAGGACTGTGCCCCATGGTTTGTATGATCACACTTACACTGTATTCCTAGATGTTAAGTTTGTTTAGTGCAATATGTAAGGTAAGCAGGTGACCTGCTTTGGCTCTTGCTTAAGGCTTTTGCATCCTATGCTGAAGGGCTCAGCTTGTAGAGAGCTGGGGAAATCTGAGCTGGGAATATCATTGACAGTGGCTTTTATTGTTATCAAAAGGGAAGAGGGTTACTAACACAGAGCTCAGCTATGACGGGCACTGTGGGAGAGAGAGGCTTCTGCATTTGGAAAGTTTAATAGTCTACTACCCACACCATAAGAAGGAATTAAATCCGGTGACTGGAGTGAGAAGAGGCACATAAGGCTGTGACATAAGCTTTTTGGTTATTTACATGTGTAGATACAGGTGTTACCTGTGGTGAATTCAATTACATCCTACTTTCTGAATCTCATTTTGTACTTATATCAGATCTTGGAAGATGTGGAAGCATTTCTCTAAAGCTGGACAAGGACACAGGGACTTTGTATTGCCTCTAAACTCTGTCACAATACTGGTATACAATCATAATATGATAGTCTTTTCCTAAGTGATTTAACAATCGAGATATAACCTTCATCCAGATTTAAAATAAACTGGTGGCTACTGCAATTTCCTAGCTATTCTGTGAAACAGTCCACTGTATCTCACTGCTGTTGGTTTCTTTCAGCTTCCTTGATCTCTTTGCCACCAGCAGGCACTGTTTCAGAAATTTAAATAAGAAGTCACTGTAAATGAATACTCTTCACTCATCAGTCTGAACTGAGAGCTAACAGTATGGGAGAAATCAGCATTCATTGAGGATGCACACAGGGAAAAAATGCGTTAAAAAAGAATATTGCATTTTATTAGCAGTATTTTCTGCC